>NC_037669.1:60187023-60246383 GCF_003255815.1 Theropithecus gelada
AAAATAAATAAATTTAAAAAAAAAAAAAAGAAATAAATAAATTAGATAAATGTAAAAAAAAAAAAAAGATAACATGTCTTAAAATTACTAATAAAATGTTTTTAAATTAAAAAAAAAAACAAAAAACAAAAACAAAACAAAACAAAACAAAAAAAACATTTTACAGTGCCTAGAACAGAGCCACAACAAAGGATTACCCAGCCCGAAATATGAAAATACCTAAACTGAAAAACCCTGCAGTAGCCCAAGCCCAAAACTGAGTTATACATGAGAATCAATGCAGTATCACTAGCTCAGGACATAATTTAGTAATTTTTTTTAAATGTTGCCCATATTACTGGCACTGTAGTTCTCAGGAAAACTGTTCCTTTGCCAAAAATGAATTACTACTGTTAAGAAAAATTCTTCAGACCAATAAACACATTCTGAAGAGTAATAACTTAAAACTCCTCCCAACAGTGACTTAATCTTAACACTGAATATTAATTATGTCATTTGAAATTTTAGATTGACAGTCACACAAAGAGTTTTAAACTCTTAAAATGTAACTGTGTAAATTGCTCCCCAGTGAGTTTACGTGACTTTTAAACTTGTATGCAAAGTAAGTGACACTACTATGCAGAGGAGGCCACACCAAAATCAAATTCAGTAATTCTCCTAATCAAGACTTTTCCAATAGGAAGATCAAATGCCAGCCATGCTGACTTTAGATCAACTCAAAAAACGATAGGGCTAGGTTTTATTCCTCATGAGCGCCAACACAGAATGAACCACATGTTTTCCATCTAAACCCCGGCTCCCCACTCACTTGGTCTCAATCAGGATGTCAGCATTGGTGGGATTCAGTACAGCTTTACATATTAGCTCCTGGGTCACTGGAATCGATTTGTTCATGGAGACACAGAGGTCGGAGAGGTAATCTAAGAATCTAAACGGAAACAGAAACAAAACATTTTCCGTAGTTAGAGCAGAGGTTAGGCTCCTGGAGCCCAACCCTTCCTTAAGTGCACAGGTCCAATGTATCTTTACCAAGACATGTCAGCAGCATTCTAGGTCTCGATGCCAGTGTTTATGGCACCACCAGAAACCCACATGCTAGAAAGAAGGAAGAGGAAGCAAGAAGGAGAGACAGTAGTGGCTGTGGTCAAGGAAGAGGTGATGAGGCAAAGGTGAGAAGAAGGAACAAGACAAGAAAGAAGCTCACATAAGGAAGGTGTGGTGGAGATACAGGGGAACCACAGTGGTGAGAGGCAATGCCCCGATGTTTGGCTACCTGCATTGGAAGCCCGGTTAGGATCTTATTAGTGGAGTTCTGCTATGGAGCGTTAATTTGGGGAAATTACTAATTTCACTGTGCTTTAGTTGAGGCTCATCTATAGAAAAGGATAATGTGTCACTTCTGAGGGCTGTCCTGAGGACTAAATGAGATGATTAATGGGAGTGCTTCCATTGCTCACTAGCTGGCTCGTGAGCAGGCTCCAGAAAACGCGGGTTATTTTCATAGGTGTAGTAGGTGTTTTTACAGCAACTGTGTCTGCGCTCCATTGTAATCATTTGTGACACCCACACTGTAAATTGCTTCCTGCTTCAACTGAAAATGTGGGTCTTAATTAGAAGGACAAGAGAAGGGGAAAGAAATGGGGACAGGGTGTACGAAAGAGGAGCAGATCTGTGTGAATGAGATACAATCAATAGAATTCACTAATCTATAATAAAAATGGTCAACCGACAACTGAACTTGCAAGACTTACTGATTATATTGAGGGAGGGGAGTGTTTAACTGATAAGCAAGGGGTGCTAAAAAGTGAATGAGGCCAAGTGCGGCGGCTCCCGCCTGTAATCCCAGCACTTTGGGAGGCCAAGGTGGGCGGATCACAAGGTCAGGAGTTTGAGACCAGCCTGGCCAATACGGTAAAACCCCGTCTCTACTAAAAACACAAAAATTTAGGCCGGGCGCGGTGGCTCAAGCCTGTAATCCCAGCACTTTGGGAGGCCGAGACGGGCGGATCACGAGGTCAGGAGATCGAGACCATCCTGGCTAACATGCACGGTGAAACCCCGTCTCTACTAAAAAATACAAAAAAACTAGCCGGGCGAGGTGGCAGGCGCCTGTAGTCCCAGCTACTCGGGAGGCTGAGGCAGGAGAACGGCGTAAACCCAGGAGGCAGAGCTTGCAGTGAGCCGAGATACGGCCACTGCACTCCAGCCTGGGAGACAGAGCGAGACTCCGTCTCAAAAAAAAAAAAAAAAAACACAAAAATTTGCCGGGTGTGGTGGCAAGTGCCTATAGTCCCAGCTACTCGGGAGCGTGAGGCAGAAGAATTGCTTGGACCCAGGAGGTGGAGGTTGCAGTGAGCTGAGATCTCGCCACTGCACTCCAGCCTGGGCGACAGAGTGAGACTCCATTTCAAAAAAAAAAAAGTGAATGAAAACAGTGAGATCCAGTCATCTGCAACAACATGGATGGAACTGGAGGTCATTATGTTAAGTGAAATAAGCCAAGCACAGAAAGACAAACATTGCATCTTCTCACTGATTTGTGGGATCTAAAAATCAAAACAATTGAACTCATGGACAGAGAGAGTAGAAGGATGGTTACCAAAGGCTGGGAAGGATAGTGGGAGGGCAGCGGGGAGGTGGGGATGGTTAGAGGGTACAAAAAAATAATAGAAAGAACAAATAAGACCTACTGTTTGACAGTAAATGGGGTAATTATGGTCAATAATTTAATTGTACATTTTAAAATAACTAAAAGAATAGAATTGGATTCTTTGTAACACAAAAAATAAGTGTTGGAGTGGATGGATCCCCCATTCTCTAGGATGTGATTATTTCACATTGCACGCCTCCATCAAAACATCTCATGTACCCCATGAATATATATACCCACTAGGCACCCATTAAAATTAACAATTAAGAACATTGTTAAAAAAGTGAATGAGTGGCCAATAACTGTCATTTACTCTGCATCTACTAAGTGCCATGCATGTCACATGCATTTATTCTAATTTTCATAACTACCCATTTAGCAGATGAGGAAATTAAAGCTCAGGAAAAACCCAAGCTCATCCAGGTGGTACATATTGGAGCTAGGAATGCACCCCCCGGGTCTCATTTTAACACCATGTTCTTGCCACTACTCATCAAAGAGCCTCACCGGACCTAACTAATCAAAACTTGTCACTAGCAGCACAAGAAAACGTAGTAAAAAGCACCAGCTAAGTCCCTGCATCTCAAAGGCACAGACACCATCCTGCATTGACCCCACTCCCGCCTCACCTGGGCTCCCTGTTCTTTCGCACCAGGCTGACAAATGTGTCAATCTCTGCCGCAGTAATGTGTTTTTCCAGGAGTTTCCGATTATTGTGGAGCAGGGCAGTGATAGTGTCTTCGGCCAACACATCATAGCCAATCTGCTTCTGCATGAAGCCAAACTGCTTGGCTATATACTCCTTTATAGGGAGAGAAAAGAGACGTCAGCAGGAAAGATAAATGACAATATGGTTAAGTGTAGAATAAAGAAAGCAGGAACGTTTCCTGATGAGAACTACTGCTCCTAAGAGAAATTACAGAAGTGAGGGTCTTTCTACAACTTTCTGTCCTAGGGCAACAGCTGCAAACTCCTTCACATCCTTTATTTTACTAAGCCTGCCACACGAATGTAATTAAGCAAAATAGCCTGTATTTACATGGGGATATTTTATTAAGTGCACAGTATAAAGTTTAATCTAGTGATTTATGTTTCAAAAAGGTCCAAAGCTGGTTTTCACCTCTAAATGTATTCCTAATTCAAGAGGACTTAACTGTGCCCCCATTGACCTGCGCTGCTAAATAAACACAGATAAAGCCTACCTGGATATCTGAAACAATGTTACCCTGTTTCATTTCCTTTATTTGTGGTAAAAATACTTTTTTAAAGTCAATGAGTGCATAAGAAGTTCAGGAATACCTAAGAAAATCCATCGTATGCATGGAACTCATGAATACATCTCTGGTTTCTCTCTTTTGGGATCAGATATCACGTTCCATAGAAATATTTGTGAACTGAAGGAAATCTCTTACAAATACGTGTTTGTTTCTATTCAAAGATGCTTCCCTGGCCAAGAGAGACTGCTTGCTCAAAAATTCAAGTGGCCCTTGAAACTTGCTTTAATTTTTTTCCCATTAATTCCTAAATCCCGGAAACTATTTAGGATTAACATAATGAAAACAGGCCATGTTTTTCAGCCTGTACTCTATAAGTAGGCATTGTTTAGGAACTCATCATCTGCCAGCCGGCAAAGGATCCATAAACAACTAAGCAAAGATGTCTAATCCAGCAGTTCCAAGAGGGACTAGTTTGTTTCCTCATGTACAAGCAAAGTATCTTGACACACCCCACAGACCCAGATGTATCCTCATCTGAAGATGGGAGAGAGGAACAGAATAAAATCTCTCTGGCTATTGGATTATAGTATCAACGCACTGAAGGTGAATTTAAAGCAATCACAGCTTGCCACACTTCAAAAAAAGCACTATTCAAGATCAACACTATCTTTATGATGACACGACAAAAACCCTTAACTACAAAGAAAAAAGTCTAAAAGTCCAGGTATAGTGGCAGTCAAAACCTTAAAAACAAAAGCCTTTTGCACCAAAAGGCAGGGATAGTTCACATAAAGTGGTAAGAGTCAAGGTTATAATAAGCATCATTTTGTATGCCTATGGTACTCCATGTGGCACAAATTTTCTAAACCTCAGCACTACTGACATTTTAGGCAGGATAATTCTTTGTTGTGGGGGGATGTCCTTGGCACTGCTGGGTATTTGAGAGCATCCCTGGCCTCCCCTCACCAGATGCCAGTAGCACCAAGAAGTTGTAAAACTCAAAAGGGTCTCCAGACGTTGCCAAATATTCTTTGGGGGACAAAACTGCTACCCCCAATTAAGAACCAATGATGTAGCAATACAGTTCTCAGCTTTCCTTAGAATCTGAAGGTTGTTTGGAGCCCACAAAGAGGTTAGAACATTTATTTCATAGGAGACTATACATTGTGTATGTGTATATAAATACACACATACTATGTATAATACGTAAAATATAACTATGTATAAGATATATCTATAAACAATGAATTATAATGTCATAAAACATGAACCAGAAACCAAATAAAGATCATGTTTCTAGAAAGAGATGGAGGATTTTAAAGGTGGCAGGAAGAAAAGACTCCACTATATCTTTAATATAAACACAATGGCATCATCTCACCCCTAAGCCCTAAGGGAATATGCCATTAAAAATTCTATAAATGTAAAACCAACTCCAAAACCAGAAATCTCATAGAAAGCTGTCTGCAGAAGAGAATTCTCCAGTATGTTTCTTAACGATTCGGTAATAATATTATTCCTGGGCTTGTGTTTCCTTCCCAAGAGCAAGCTTAACACTGAACTATTCTCTATCCATTCTATAAATAGATATGTGACACTAAAGACTCATGAGGAAAGTACATAAACTTCAGGGAGGAAACTGACGACCACATCCCATCAATGTTTAATCCAAACCTGGTTCTTCCTGTAGTCTTGCTGCGAGTGTCTCAGCACCCTGTAGCAGAGCCGGCAGATGTGTCTGAAAGGAGCGTGCCGCTGGTCCCCGAGCTCTTCCAGCCGAAGCATTGGGCCATCACCGCAGTCTGTGAATGGGGCTTGTAACAACTTGAAGATCTGTTTGTGAAAATGAAGAGCAAAAATGGCAATCACTTAGGGCTTCAAAGCTAACTCTCTGTTTGGAAGTAACGCAAGCTCAAGGGTGGCTGGATTGCATCGGAAAGTTTCTCTATCCAAAGACACCCATAACCTGAACACTGCATTCGGCCCATCAGCTGAGATGGGGAACTCAATGAATTAAGTCTACCTGGACTTCACTGGTCCTCATATACCTAACAGCACAGTGTTTAGAGCGAAGTGTTTAAGAACACAGACAATGGAATCAGCAGATTCTAGGTGGAAACACATACCTTTATTACTTCCTAGCAGTACACATCACAAAGTAAACCCCCATTTCCTTACCAGCAAAATGGAAATAATAATGCCTGCATCACAAAGGTGTAGTAAGGATGTAGTAAGGTGTAGTAAGGATGAAAGTGGATGATAATTTTAAGTTGCACTAGTGCCCAGCACAAGTAATCAATGAAGGCTCCTGCCATGAGTCAGTTATTTTTTGCCTCTCAGGAATTACTACTGTACAAATGAGCATGGGCATCAAGCCAGAGGTCTAATTTGAGAATCATCACATGAAACAACAGCTGGACATTTACTCTTGAACTGGAAATTCTTGTTGAAACATGATGGATTATTAATAAATTCTGTCTATCGTAGACCAACATGAAAAAAATAATCTCAAATCCCATGTTCCATGGGGAACAGTGGGACTTGTAATGGTTTCTCTTTTAGCTTTGGTGGCCAGGAATTCCCATGGCAAGCTTGTGGGCTAACCTCTAGTTGGGTTATAGAACGACATGGTATGCATCTCTGTGCATTTAATCTACTCTGGATTTGTCACTTTACTGCCTGTAATTTGTCTTTATACTAGTTTATTTACATTTACATCCAACAATATCATCTATGTATTTCCTGTCAACCACTACTCATTCTTTATGGAAAGATTCTGTGGTGACTTATAGGGCCCTCTATAAGAGCCTATATAGGCCTTCTGAGTGTATAGAATATGCCATACTCCCAAATGTATGAAATAACCTTAAGGTCACATTGCACTTTATATTATTTTTGAGGAAAATAAAGTTGTCAACTGAATGTTTCTTGAGGTTCCTAACAGGTAAACTCTCACATGATTGACATCCCACAAGTATGGTAAAAATCAATTGAACTGAACTATCAAGCCATGAACAGACACTGAAGAACCTTAGATGCATATCACTAAGTGAAATTTGCCCATCTGAAAAGGGTACATACTGTATGATTCCAACCATGTCACATTCTGTAACGGGAAAACAAAGGAGGCAGTAAAAACACTCATGGCTGTGAAGGGTTAGCAGGAAGGACAGATGAATAGGAGGAGCACAGATGATTTCGGGGCAGTGAAGCTATTCTGTATGATATTATAATGGTGCCTAAATGGCATCATACATTTATCAAAACCCATAGAAAATAAAATGCCAAGAGTGAACCCTAATATAAACTATGGACTTCAGGTGATAATGATGCATCAATGTTGATTCATCAAATTGTCACAAATGTCTCACCGTGATGCAGGATGTCGATAGTGGGGGACGCCAAGTATGTTGGGGAAAAGGAGATATGGGAATTCTCTGGACTTTGTGCACAATCTTGCTGAGAACCTAAAAGTGCTCTAGAAAATAGTCTATTGAAAAATCAATTCATCAAGCCTTTGAGGTATCACCAATATCCCTTTGAGGGAATCACCAATATCCCTCAATGATCCCACTGATTTCTCTTTTTCTTTTTTTTTTTTTTTTTTTTTTTTGAGACAGATTCTCTCTCTGTCACCCAGGCTGGAGTGCAGTGGTGTGATCTCAGCTCACTGTAACCTTCATCTCCTGGGCTCAAGTGGATCCTCCTGCCTCAGCTTCCCAAAGTGCTGGGATTACAGGCATGAGCTACCGCTCCTGGCCATCCCACTGATTTCTCATAAAGCCAAATCCCTAGTATGCCACATCTCACCAACCTGCTTGAGAATATTCTGTTCTCTCATCAGTTTCTGCCGTTCTCTGTTGGGCTTGGAGAAGACAACTTCAAGAACATCTTGACCAGAATTAGTTCCACCAGTGACAAAGTAAACCAAGTCTTCCAGCAGCTTGGTTACAGACCTTAGGAGGAAAGAAGCTATTAGAGACAGATGTGCTCAGTGTTCAGCAGGCTGGAAGCTTTGCCTTGGAAGCCTTCTGGACTAATGAGCCAGTTAAACAGGGGCAGACCCACCCTTTCCAATTTCTTTGAAACTGATAACCAAGGCCAAGTACCACAGAGAGTGAAAGACACAAAAAGAATCATTATCCACAAAAGGATGATCATCTTTATGAAATATCAGACACAAAATTTTATCTCAGAGTAAACTCATTCCCTGACATTTAGTAATGTGGTTCTAGAGACCAACTTAGAGACAGAAAGACAGAGACAGGTCTTCATCACTTTATTATTATTATTATTATTATTTTTGAGATAGAGTCTCACTTTGTCACCCAGGCTGAAGTGTAGTGGTATGATCTTGGCTCGCTATAACCTCCACTTCCTGGGTTCAAGCAATTCTTCTGCCTCAGCTTCCGAGGAGCTGGGATTACAGGCACCCACCACCATGCCTGGCTAATTTTTGTATTTTTAGTAGAGACAGGGTTTCACCATGTTAGCCAGGCTGGTCTTGAACTCCTGACCTCAAGTAATCCACCCACCTCAGCCTCCCAAAGTGCTGGGATTACAGGTGTGAGCCACTGCGCCTGATCCTCATAACTTTAGAGAGTCAAAAAATGAATGTAAAAGTACTATTTCTTAAAAGTTACAAATTGAAGGCACCCATAAATGCCAAGGCCTGCTACCCCGCGTTCAGCTGACCAGAGTCACCATTCTCTCCCTCCACCATGGATGTCAGAAATTCTCAGTGGGGGAGGACGGCTGTGCTGAGCACATGGGAGTGCTCACCTCCTTTCATTCTGGGTGATGGTACCCTTCTCCAGCTTCCCAGCAATGGAGCCCAGCACCTTGCTGGCATCATTGGCAAAGTCCAGGTCCCGAACTTCAGCAGGAGAAACGGGAACTATGGCAAATGCTTCCTTATCCTCCTTCACAGGAGAGGTGCCAATCTGAAATTCAAGGTGGTCCTTGTGAGATAATCTCTTAGATGGGAAGGGTAAGACTCTAATCAAACACTACATTTACAAGACATTGGCTGATCCCAAGATATTGGAGCTATCTTGCAGTTAAAATGACATAGGAAAAAAATCTGGAAGGATGTACTCCAAATGGTTAACAGATGTTATCTCTGGAAATTGGTACTATGGGGACCAGTGAGGCAGAAAAGGGGCACTACTATCATTTTTAACTTCATTTGTTACAGGGAGCATGTCAGATTCTCATATTTAAAGAAGATGTTTGTAAATACATAGAGAAAAAGCAAATATGGAAAATGGTAATTACTGACTCTAAGTGAGGAGCATTATAAGGATAGACACTGCACCATTATTTCAACTTTTCTATAAATCTAAAAATGTTCAGTAAAGAAGTGAAAAATTCCAATAACCTTCCCCAATGCCACAACAAAATAAAAGTTATATGAGAGCGTCCCTCCATTTTTTAAAAGAAAAGCCCCATGTATATGTATTTATACTCTGTGAGCCGGGAGACAGGGGAAAGGAGAAGTAGGGAGAGAAAGTAAAGGGGCTGAGAGAACATTCATGAAATAAAAGTGTATATTGAAATACAGAGAGGAATAAATAATAGAGATTGGGGAATCAGAATCAACTAGAGAATCAACTAGATACTTGATGTACCTCATGATACAAGAAAACATTCCCCAGCTAAATTATCCTTCAGACAGTCATGAAATGTGGTTGAAATCCAGATAATTGCTCAACCATTAGGGCAGAAGCCATGGAATAAAATTAAAAAGTTCTAGTTATTTCAAAAGCCCTAGGTTTGCTCCACTCAGGTCTCTTGGAAACTATTCTTTCGTCACATTCCAGTTCGGCCATGACCACACTCTCGCCAAAGCAACAAAACTCCACAGCTCCATACTCCCTAATGTGTCCTCAAAGAAGCCCTTTCATTAGGAAACACAAGACCAAAAAGAGACAGGCAAGTCCCAGGACTTACTTTTAGCATCACGGGCTTTTCTTCTTCCTTGTCAATAGGAATATTTGTGCTGTGAACCCAGGTATTAGTACATAGGTGTCTGAGCCGAACATAAGAGTTCCTAACAGCGAAAAAAGGAGGGTTTTAGGAAAATAAATATTGAGG
The DNA here is from genome assembly GCF_003255815.1 of Theropithecus gelada. NCBI lineage: Eukaryota > Metazoa > Chordata > Mammalia > Primates > Cercopithecidae > Theropithecus > Theropithecus gelada. The sequence goes on from NC_037669.1 coordinate 60,196,987, forward strand.
TTTACTCTATAGCCCCTAGTCTAGAATATAATGTATCAAAATATAAATAGGAAAGTGGTTTCCCACTGCATACACTGGGTAATACACACAAAGGGACAAATGGTTCTGGTCCAAGCCACACTCTGATGCATGTACAATAGAAAAGCATTCATAATGACTCCACAATTACTGTTATATGCTATACTTCTAAATATAAGATCATACTCCACGAATGAGTGTTTCAGCATAAACAGAGCGTGAGACAGAGCAACAGGAAGTACTTACGGGGCATATATTAGTGCTTATAACAAGAAATAATAATACAGCAATGATTGAAATTTTCATATGGATCAGTGAAACAATAAATTACATCATAAAATTTCTGGAAAAAAATGAGTATTTACTAATCTTGAGGTAGGGAAAGCCCTTTGAATCATGTGACAAAATGTAAGATTCCTAAATTTTAAAAGTAAAAGATGAATAACTCTCATGACATAGTTTAAATTTTATATCATCTATATAGAAAAAAAAAAAGAACCATCATAAATCAAGTTGAAAAAATATCACCAGAGCCTGGGAAAATAAAAGAGTAGCGCATTGCATTAAAAGGTTGTTACTCTACACACAAAGGGCTGTTACAAATCGATAAGAAAAATATGAATATTGGAAGTGACAATGGGAGAAGGACACAAAGTGGATTTAATAATGAAATACAAACGACCAAGAAGCATGGAAGCATAGATTCAACCTCCTTAGTATATGAGTTACACAGGGTAAAACAGTATCATTTTATTGTATCATATTCCAAAGATCTTAAAGACTGATAAAACCCAGCATCAATAAGACCTTAGGGAAGTAAGTCCTATGTATTGTTGGTGAGAGTGTAATCAAGTAAAACTCTGAAAAGAAGTCTAGAACCTTGTAGAACACATAAAATACATCTATCCTTTCATCTACCAGTCCTATTTTCAGGTATTTTTCCTTCAGTGGTGATAGTACAGGTACAAATGAGGCAAACAGATGTTCAACAAAGCATCATGTATAATAATAAAAACTGTAAACAATCTGATATTTCAATAATGGACTTAATAGAACACAATTCTATTATATTCTATTGTTACAATGTAATATTAACATATTACATATTAATAATTACATTAATATATTGTATTAATACAGTATAACAGAACAGTCCAAATATGAACCAGTTAATACAATATTAACTAGTTGATACTATAGTTATTTAAAGATGATTACAATTGACTACATCAGTTCTGTTTTTTTTTTTCCTTCGGAGACAGGGTCTTACTCTGTTGCCCAGGCTGGAGTGCAGTGGCACAATTTGGGCTCACTGCAACCTCTGCCTCCAGGTTTAGGTGATACTCCCACCTCAGCCTTCCAAGCAGCTGGGACTACAGGTGTGTGCCACCATGCCTGGCTAATGTTTTGCATTTTTTGTAGAGTCGGGGTTTCATCATATTATCTAGCTGGTCTCAAACACCTGGACTCAATCAAGTGATCTACCTGCTTTGGTCTCCCAAAGTGCTGGGATTACAGGTGTGAGCCACTGTGCCAGGCCTGATCACAATTATTTAAAACGATGACAATTGATATTCATTTGTTTGGAGATATGTATAAAACATAGTATTCAGTTAAAAAATGTTTAAAATAGCTTATGATCCCATCTATAATAAATGATACAGTCATCTCTGTCTGACCAGAGACTTGTCTAAAACTACATAAACCAAAATGTTACCAGTAGCTACCTCTGAATGGTTGAAACACAACTAATACTTCACAAGGGGCCATACGTGTAATCCATAAACAACACTGACATTTCCATTAACCAACATCGTATTGAAGAGTCAGAATTGCCCAGACAACCCTATCTGTCTTAAACATTTAAGATTTTGGGTTCTGCTATGGGACCACTAACTTATGATATGTTGCTTAAACTCTCTGAGCCTCAGTTTCTTCATCTACAAGAAAGAGTGACAGCATTACCTATCTCTCACTGGATTTTTTGAGAAAGATTAAATTATATAACACAAGTGGAGTACTTAGTTTGTGCCTAGCATGCAGTCAGCGCTCAATAAGTATCAGCCATTATTATTAATATTGTTGATTCTGTTAAGAGTAAGCTTTTTCCCCCATTTATAGTCTAGTTATTTCCCCTCAAAAAATGCATTCTTAAGCAACAAAACTAAAAGTTAAATTTTAAAAAATAACAAGATTTCTGATCTAACGTCTCAATACTTGTTAATAAAATTTACTATGCACACAGTGAACTTTAGGTATTTTATCTTCTAGAATCTTTCTTTTCAATGGTTTATTCTATTTCCATTCAATTTCCTAGTTTCCTCTACTCCTTTCCTTTTTCCCCAAACCAAAGGCTCTCCCAAGGTTTGGGGAAGGAGGAAGGGAGTAGAGAGAACTAGGAAAATTGAGCTACTTGGGCTTAAGGTTTGGCTTGTTTACCTAAATATAGCACTTCTCATTCAACTACTGAGAACTTACCAGTGGTGAGCCATTAAAAAAATTAGTTGCCATACTGGGCAGCCAGTCCAAACCTTTCATCAAATCCTTTATAAAAATCTAAAAGAAAAGGCAGTAAAGATTTGGATCCCAAGAAACCTGGTCAGGCCACCCATACAAGACCTGATTCTTTGGGGATAAACAATTTTAAAATCATACCTTGGGACAAGGCTGTCGCCTCCACGGAGAGTGGTGGGGTCTAACTCAAAAATGGAGGAGATGTCATTGCCTTCGGGCACAGAGACCAGGGAGTACACCATCTTTTCTTGGGCGTTCCGCAACCTACTTCGAGAGGCATCCTGATCAGGGTCTACCTGAGGAGGTAAAGTCATCAAATCAAGAACTGTGCATGCCAAACCCTTCATTCTCTACAATTATTCCACAATCCACAGGAACGGAGAAGAAAGGATCGTGAACGTCAGCAGTTGGCAGCAAAAGGACCACAGTTACAAAGCAGTCCTAAAAGATGACAACTGGCCATGCAGCCAAGGATATTTACACTCTACCTCTTTGTGTTGCAATAAAAATGTTCTGGCTGGGAGTAGTGGCTCACGCCTGTAATGCCAGCACTTGGGGAGGCCAAGGCAGGAGGATCATGAGGTCAGGAGTTCAAGACCAGCCTGGCCAAGATAATGAAACCCCATCTCTACTAAAGATACAAAAAATTAGCCCAGGCTGGGTGCAGTGGCTCAAGCCTATAATCCCAGCACTTTGGGAGGCCAAGGCAGATGGATCACCTCAGTTCAGGAGTTCAAGACCAGCCTGACCAACATGGTAAAACCCCATCTATACTAAAAATACAAAAATTAGTTGGGCATGGTGGCAAGCACCTATAATCCCAGCTACTTGGGAAGTTGAAACAGAAGAACCGCTTGAACTCGGGCAGCAGAGGTTGCAGTGAGCTGAGATCGTACCACTGCACTCCAGCCTAGACGACAGAGTGAGACTGTCTTTAAAAAAAAAAAAAAAAAAGTTTCAACAATGTGGAGTTACACTAATAGATGACCATGGAAGGAGTGCTCTAGCTGATTAAAAAAAAAGAAAAAAACTCTACACAGGTACAGCCATCCGCAGGAGCTCAGGGAGAGGGGATTTTCAGGAAACTCATCCTGCAGATTTGATTATCGGTAGCTGTATTCATCTACAGTGACAATTGTCTACTGACAATATGATACAGTGACTTCCCAGGAGAAAAACTAAAACAAAATAAACCTGAATCCAAGTGTTTGTAAGGAGCAACCCCAATGCAGCCAAAAGAAATATTTGAGAAGTCAGCGTAGCCCTGAAAAAGATGTCCATCATTAATTGAGAGGGCTGCTGATGACAGGTCTGGGAAGACGGGCCTCTGCTGCGACATCAGGGATTTGCCTGAGAGCGAAGAAAATCTCTGATAGCGAAGGCTGAGGAACGATGATGAAAACTTTCCCGAGAAACTAGAAAAGCACATTCTAGGCTCAAAAGCCCATTTGCCTACAGAGATTCAAGGAGGGGGCTTAGACATGGAGCCTGCTCAGAAGGGCTTGGCCAGCTCGCTCTCAGCCCGGCAACTGTACATTGGGTGATTTTCCATGTCTAACATCCTTGCAGGATGACATCGTCCACCTGCATCTACTGAGGAAGCACATTTTGTCACTACAGCCTGCTTTTCTTAGGCTGAAGCTCTGTCTCCTTTCCAGACAGGGAGGAAGAAGACTTCACCAGGAAGACAAAGGAATCAAAAAACGGAAATCAAATCAAAGGCAAAGGAGAGAGAATCTAACTTCACGGGGCCTGAAATGCAGGAGCGCAGGGCGATAGCCTGTCAGTTCAGCCGCGACTCCCAACCTCTATGTGTGTTTTTTTAAAAAAGGTTCTTTTAATACCCAAAACCTGTATCTCTTCTCTGTCTCACGCTTTCTCCTCTAATCACTCGTCCCTTTACTTGAACAAATCCCAGACCCTTTATTCTATCTACGCTAAAGGAAGAATCACCTGGAGAGCGACAGAACACTTCTAAAACCTCAGTTTAGGAGCAAGAACTTTGAGTAACATTTGTTCTCTCCTAACCACCTGGCAAAGCACTCCACATGCCACTTTCAAAATAAACTCTGACCCGGTTATGGTTTGAGACACAGAGCTCAGCTACAGGCTGGCAGTTAAGTTTCAGAGACCTGTGGGAGTCAAGAGGAAAATCACAATTGCATTACGTCCACTGTGTCTGGAAACGCGACTGAGAGGCAGCGTCCTGACATCCTTTCAGTGTGCAGTCGGCGCCTGCCACCTAGTGGGAAGAAAGGCACATGTGCAGAAGCCTGGCAGAGGAGCAGGAGCCTCTGGTGGTCCTTTTTCTCCCTCTGGCGCCAAGCAAATGTCTTCAGGGTCCTGAATTTAGAAGGACGAGCACCACAAAGCCGAGTGAGGTCCGAGGCAAAAACCACAGGCACTGAAGCTGTTCTTAGGGAAACCAACGACCAGCATATAGAATGAGGCGCCTCCTCTCCCAAACTCAAACAACTCGAGGTTTTCCACCAAAGTTTCCAAACCAAGAAGAGTATGAGGGGGGTGGGGTCCTCCTACTACTAACATCTTGCCACAGAGGCAGATCTGTGCTGTTGGCCGTGTGGGTGTAGGGTAAGATCCCCTCTCCACACACCCCTCCTCCACACGCAGCCCATCTCCAAACAACATCGAAGTAGCCAGAGTGATGCAGTCTAGATCTGCACCCAAGGCTGCTGGCACATCCGCCTCTCTGATACCAAGAAGCACAAAAACGTCAAAAGACCACTGAACTCTGAGGGAGCCTCAGATGCAGGATGAGTCAGGACCACTCTCAATGGCTGCTTCCTCCTCCGTACCAGGAAGATCCTGAAACCCGCCCTAACTCCTTTTATACGCTGCTGTGCAGCCCAGACAACCTGGTGGATGCAAAGGCACTAAAAAATGCTAATGATCTTGGAGAAGTTGAAAAATGCCACTTGTACAGATGAAGGAATTGAGGCTCAGAGAGGGAAAGTAACTTGTCCAAGGTCACACAGCTCATAAATGGTACATCTGGTATTTAAACTGTGCTCTTCCTCCTGCACAGAAAATGCCAGTCTTCCCTCCCATACCAGGAGGCCAGGAGAGCAGCCCTCTACCCGTCAGAGCACAAAGTTCACTTGGACATCAGCGCTCACTGAAAGGAGCTGCAGCTTGCCTAATCTCAGAGGTAAGACTTCCTCTGTGTCACCACAGACGGCAGCATGGAGACCACCGGATGTCGGCCACACAGAGGCAGCTCCTTCTCTGGAAATAAAGAAGGTGCAAGGACAAGAACCGTCCTCTGAAACACGATGTCCCTGCCAGTCTAAGTGTTCAAACAGTAACTACATGAACATGGTGCAGAGAAGTTTTGCCAGAGTTCCTCATGCACTGACAGAGAGTTAAACTAGGTCAGGGTTTTCCAAGCCATATTAACTGTGGAAGCAAAGCTTTCAAAATGGACTCTAGAAACAGGGGTGACCAGGATGAAAAGAAGGAAGGTGAGTCTCGGGTACCCCAGTAGGGAGCAAAAAGGGGAGGAGAGGCTCCCCAGCAAGTCCACAAACCCACAGCAGGAAGGTCTCAGCTAGAGTGTCTTTCAAAGCCAACATTTCACCAACACATAACTAGAAGGATAACCATGACAGCAGAATTCACAACTCTTTCCAAGGACAATTACAACTTAAATTCCCTTCACCCAGTTCCCTTCATTAATGTGCTTTAAGAAAATCCCTCTATTTTTTTTTCAAAATCTTGCCAAAAAAAGAAAGAAATACCCTCAATATTACCTTCCAGGTCCACTGAGATCATTGTGAGACACACGTCAAACCCAGAAGCAACTGTTTTTCCTTAATCCTAGACCAGAATCAAGCACTCCACAAGAAAACTGTCTTACTTACACCCATCATTTCCATGTAACACAACCACTGCCTTCTTCAACCCATAAATGTGGACACCTGAAGTCCAAAGTGTCTACATATCAGCATTACTTGGCAATAAGGTCTCCAGAGAAAGATACATTTTGCACTTAAAATTCTAAACCATATTATACACTAAAGCCTATTTCTGACCTTGCAGAAATCAAGGACTGATTAGCTGAGTATCTAATCACACGCCAGGTGCACCACGCCTCACGTGTTACCGCCATAGCCTCAGTAACACTATCCACCTCACATACTTATTCCCTGAAAAAGCTGTGTGAGTCATAGATTAAGGTCAATAGCAGTAAGACAATTGGTTTTAAAAAGTCCATCTTCTATATGGGGCATCACTGTCTCCAACCCTAGGAGTCTTCCAAGTGATACCATGAACTTCTCCAACTTAGAAATGGAGACTCCGTTACTACACACAGAAATACCATCATGAACAACAGTTCCTGGACTAATCAAGACACAAAGGACTACGGTCCCTCTCAAGGGAAGCACAGAACATGATCGTGTTTTAAGGGCGCCTAAGGTTTCTCCTTCCCCAGCACTCAGTGACCGCAGTGACAGTTTCTTAAATGCAGCTCCAGATCATTTGGCCGCACCCTACCAGATGAAGACAAGAAAGCTCTTGTCCATACTTACTGAGGGCTGAAACTCCAGGCATTCTTCCTCAAAGTCAGGGTCTACCTGATGAAAAAGAATCATTAGGAAATTAAAACATCCATTGCTTTCTTAAGGACTGGGCCCCACTTGCAGGAGACTTCAAAGCCTGCAAACATCCTTGACCAGCTAAGAACTTGTCCATTCCCTCTGTTCACAAAACCAGCATGCCACAACAATGACACAGGTCACACAGGTACAGCACACATGGAACATCTACCAGTCACCAAGAGATGGCTCTCAAGTATAGACAGAGGAAGACAATGAATTCACTGGCAAAGCAATAGTTAAAAGCCTGAGCTGGATAAAAGATCAATACACAGTCACTGATAATCCTGCTTATTTTTAGTTAAAAATAAAAAATTTAGGCCTCCAGCAAGAGCTACATTAGCCTCAAAACATAGCAGATAATGCCACCACCGCTAGTCTTCAGGAAACCACATAAATCATCTCTCACAGCTGATTAGCTGGGTCTGTAATTCCCTATGGCTTTATCTTAAGTTTGAACTTAGACTTTTTGATCTTCAGTTCTTACATATATCAAAATCACCACTTCATGTATTAGGCACCGTAGGGGGCTGAGCACACTTAGAGCCAGCCTTCCTCGGGTTAGGCACAGGAGCAGTGCTGACACCCACCATCACCTTGGAAATCTCTCAGCGGTCTCATGGGTGGTCCCAGATAACAGTGGGGGTCTTTTGATGCATGACTAGAATCTGATAGAAATATGCATCGTACATCTCCCAGCAGATTGGAGTAAAACTCAACATCTGTCACACAGTAGGATGGCTCCTTCATGTTATACAAAAATTAAAAGGTAAATTCCTCCTGTCCTTTAGCACTGAGTCTTTCGTCTCCTCAAAAACTCTTCACAGACTTTTTTTTTTTTTCTTTGAGACACAGTCTTGTTCTGTTACCCAAGCTGGAGTGCAGTGGTGCGATCTCGGGTCACTGCAACCTCTACCTCCCATGTTCAAGTGATTCTCCCACTTCAGCCTCCCAAGTAGATGGGACTACAGGCGTGCACCACCACACCTGGCTAATTTTTGTAGAGACGGGGTTTTACCATTTTGGCCACGCTGATATTGAACTCCTCAGCCTCCCAAAGTGTTGGGATTATAGGTGTGAGCCACTGTGCCTGGCCCCTTCACAGACACTTAAGGTATAGTTAATTTCTGTGATGTTTTGACATTCCTACAAGTAAAAGACAAGCCACTGTCTATTCCACTAATGCTGTTTTTCTTTATAAGATTATTGTAAGTAATTATAAGATTATCCACTTCTTTATATGTCTTAGTGCTTCTGGTTCTACATACCATGTTTCCGCTGCAGCCTCAGTCGCTCATGCTAGGTGTGGGGCTGGTAGACAAGACGTGGGAAGGGTAGCATATAAGAGCAAAACGGAAGATAATACTGAAAACCTAGACTGGCATTATCTTCTTTTTTTTTTTTTTTTTTTTTTTTTTTTTTGAGACGGAGTCTCGCTCTGTCGCCTGGGCTGGAGTGCAGTGGCCGGATCTCAGCTCACTGCAAGCTCCGCCTCCCGGGTTCACGCCATTCTCCTGCCTCAGCCTCCCGAGTAGCTGGGACTACAGGCGCCCGCCACCTCGCCCGGCTAGTTTTTTTTGTATTTTTTAGTAGAGACGGGGTTTCACCATGTTAGCCAGGATGGTCTCGATCTCTTGACCTCGCGATCCGCCCGTCTCGGCCTCCCAAAGTGCTGGGATTACAGGCTTGAGCCACCGCGCCCGGCCTGGCATTATCTTCTAACTTACTTTCTCCCCACATCTTGATCAGCACCCCTGTCACCTACTAAAATGTGGTAATCATTTTTGACTCTTCTAGGGAAATGAGGCAGAAAGAAACAGAAAAACAGAAGGAAAAGCAAAGTGACTGAGTGTATTTCCCTAAGCCTTTTACTACACGATGGCTACAGCGGAATGAGAAAAGGTGATGAGATGCGTCAGCCTTGAAAGAGAAAACCACAGGGCTGCTGCTTACCTCTGCTGCCAAGTAATGCCCCGTGGCCAGGTGCTTGAAGCGGAAAAGGCTGTTCCAATACCCTGCTCCGCCCCGACACGGGTCATGCTGGACCACCTGCAAGAATGATCAACAGGAGTCAATGAAACGTCTACCTACACTAGGAAGACATTAAATTGCAGGCATCACAAGTCATAGTTCAGGAGTGGTATTTATAAGCTAGAAAAAAAAAATCAGCATTTTCAACAAACCCATTGCCAGCGTCACACGTAACATCCAAACTCGAAAGTAAGCAATGTCTCTCCAAAGAAGGCATCGAGTCTCCTAGTTAACATACAATGGTTGGAATAAAAACTTCAATGGTTTTCGGGTTATTTGCCTTAGCCATAATGAAGTAGCAGATTCTGAAATGTTTCTACAAAAAGCACAGCCAATAAAAAGGGCTTTCATGGAGAACTGTTAAAGCCATCCGCACATGTACTCATGCACGCAGGCCTGTGCTCTGAAATGTGAAACTCAGTGCCTGGGCCAATGCATCAGAAAAATAAATGTCACATCAGCTTCTGGCCATGACAGAGTTAACCAGCACTGGTAGTTGGTGCCATAAACAATCAGACACTGCAGAGAATAGATGAGATTGCCATAGACAACTAGAAAACTGGATAAAATATCCCAAACAACTGTGTTCACACATTGGACAACTGGTGGTGCACAATGGTGATCTCTGAGAATAGGGAAACAAACGAGGCCAGCTCAGCTATTGCTCTGAGTTTCTACCCAGGGGTCCTCTCTGGATGGCAGCATGAGGAGGAAGAATCCAAGCTGAGGGCACTAAGCTCATGGAGTTAAGGAGACAGATCAAAGTTGAGGGAGACTGAGGCAGCTAGAATTTGTGGGGATGGAGTACTAATGCATACAGAACTACACACAGAAAAAGCTCTGGAACTCTGCATAGGAGCCTCCCTTGAGTTTTTGGCTGAACATCAGACTGCATATGCATAAGGCAAGACCCTATGAAGCCAAATGAAGAAAAACAAGGAGTCTGAACGCTGAACTTTCCCAGAGCTCACCCAGGGCTGGGAGGAGTCCTGATTCTGAAAAGCCAAAGCAGAGAGATCACGTGGAACACCCTGCGCATTAGTACACACATCAAAGGGGTCCCATCTTGGACGGGGAGCTAAACTAGCCCCAAAATTAACTCTACACAACACCTGGCTGAATAAAGCTTGAAAATAAGCCTTCAAAGTAGCAAAGGGATCCTACAGGTCACTTTAGTGTATAACAAAAGAAAATTCAGTACTCTTTAAAGGAACAACAGACTCCACATACTCAACAAACTTGTATTACAATGCTCAGTAAATAAAGGACTAGACAAAGAATCAGAAAAATGTGAACCATGAACACAGGACCTGTCAGACAGTATCAAATGACCCAGCACGTCTGTGGGGGTTGGTCAGGCAGCAGGGTAAACACACAGACACAGACAGACACAAACATACACACACACACACACACACACACACACACACACACACACACACAGGCATATCATAATCAGATTAACATAAACCAGAAATAAAAAAGAAAAATCTTTACAGCAGCTGAGGTAGGGGGAGGATGCAAGGCAGAGACATTATATACAAGGAACACATTTTTTTACCCATCAAATAATCACAAACAATGCAAGCCAAAAGACAATGGATCAAAATCTTTAAAGAAAGTAAAAAACTGTCTACCTAGAATTCTATACACAAAAAAAGTCCTCCAAAATGAAGGCCACATGGAGAAAATGGGACTCTGACACACTGCTGGTGAGAATATAAAATGGTGCAGCCATTCACTGTGGAAGGCAGTCTGGCAGTTCCTCAAAAGGTCAAAAATAGAATTACTATGTGACCCAGAATTCCACTCCCAAGAGCCTTGAGAACATACATCCACATAAAAAGTTGTATATCAATGTTCATAGCAGCGTTATGGAGGAGCCAAAATGTGAAAACAATCCAAATGCTATTAAATGATAAATGGGTAAATAAAATATGGCACATCTATACAATGGAATATTATTTGGCAATAAAAAGAGATGAAGTACTGATACATGTGGCACTATGAATACACTTTGAACATGTTATCTGGTGTGGTCTCAATGTGTGTGTCCTCTCATCATTCATAGGTTGAAACCTACCCCCTAAGGTTATAGTATTAGAAGATCGTTTACATTATACTTCACCTTTGGGAGGTGATCAGGTCATGAGGCCGAGCCTTTATGAATAAAAACAGTGCCCTTATACAACAGACCCCAGAAAGTCCCCTCTCTTTCTGCCATGCGAGGACACAGCAGATGAACCAGGAAGAGTGCCCTCACCGGACACTGAATCTGCCAGTGCCTTGATCTTAGATTCCCAGCCTCCAGAACTATAAGAAATACATTTCTGATATTTATAAGCAACCCAGTTTATGATAGTTTATAATAGCAGCCCGAATTGGACTAAGACATCATCCTAGGTGAAAGAAGTCAGATATGAAGGACCACATATGGTAGGATTCTGTTTATATGAAACATTCAGCACTGGCAAATCTATAGAGATAGGAAGTAGATTAGCTACCAAGGGCAGGAGAATGGGGGATATTTAAGGGGAAATAGGGAGTGACTGCTAATGAGCATAATATTTATTTGGGGATGATGAATAAGCTACAGACATATAATGTAAACCCTGGCTCATTACTACAAATATAAATACACGATGTTGTCTTCTCTCTTTTATTTTGAGGGGCACTTGACTTGCCAGAATCCATTTTAAAAAATGAGAGAAAGAAATATTCAATGTCTCCCTAAGCAATTCAGGAGAACAAGGTGAAAAATTGCTTATAAAATGGTATCAACCATGCAAAAATATCCTGTTCATAGAAAAACAGCTCAATGGAAGTAGGCACATTAAATTAGTGAAACAACACTTCACTTCTGCCCTTGTTTTCTTGATTTTCTATATTTCCTTAGTTTGCATTATTACTTTAAATTAACTCTGAAAGATGAGAAAGTCTCCATTTTTTTTGGTACCAATATCCAAATCACACATGAGAAGTGGTTTTGAGAGACTGTTCTGAATGTAAAAAACTCTGTGGTGGGGACCATGGGGGCATCAATCTTCAATGATAAAGTTCAAGACCAAATTCTGGCTCTCAAGCAGTTTTGTTTTTTGCAGGTTTTTCTTTGGCAAACAAAAAGTTTTATTTCAGAAACTGAGTTCACCATTTATAAATACACCAAAACATAGTCAATGCAAATTTAGATTAAGCATATGTACAATATTTTAACAAAACAACTTTTCTTTTCTGAGACAGGGTCTCGCTCTGTCACCCAGGCTGGAGAGCAGTGGTGCAATCTTGGCTCACTGCAACCTCCGCCTCCCAGGTTCAAGTGATTCTTGTGCTTCTGCCTCCCAAGTAGCTGCGATTATAGACGTGTGTCATCACGCCTGGCTAATTTTCATATTTTTAGTAGAGACAGGGTTTCGTCATGTTGACCAGGCTGGCCTTGAATTCCTGACCATCAGTGAACCTCCCACTTTGGCCTCCCGAAGTGCTGGGATTACAGGCATGTGCCACCACACCTGGCCAAAACAACTTTTCTAAAAGGTCATAGGCAAATGAGTGATCTATGTCACCTAGAGTATTTAAATAGTTTAAAATGAGAAAATGAACCTTTTTTTAGATGTTAAAGCAAAAACTCTGAAGACATAATTGTTAAAAGAATCTGACAACTGATATTTCATTCTGATGTCTCTCAAGGAGTTTATAATCTAGTAGGATTGACAGGTCCCTGTGTAGACACATACAGTAACTAAAGGGCAAATGCAGGTAGAGAAGAGGAAGAAAGGGGAAAATGGATAGAGGGTGGGAATTAACAAAAACTTTATATAGATTCCTTTTTATCATAACTGTGGAAACTTTTCTATACAATGCCCAAGATGAACTTGATTTTTTTTTCTTTTTTTTTGAGATGGAGTTTCGCTCTTGTTGACCAGGCTGGAGTGCAGTGATGCAATCTTAGCTCACTGCAACCTCCGCCTCCCAGATTCAAGTGATTCTCCTGCCTCAGCCTCACAAGTAGCTGGGATTACAGGCATGCACCATCATGCTCGTCTAATTTGGTATTTTTTAGTAGAGACAAGGTTTCTCTATGTTGGTCAGGCTAGTCTCGAACTCCCGACCTCAGGTGATCAACCCGCCTCAGCCTCCCAAAGTGCTGGGATTACAGGCCTGAGCCACCATGTCCGGCTGAACTTGATTCTTACAATATCCATGTTAAAAGAGTGGTAAGACAATTTTTTAAATGGGCAAAATATCTGAACAAACATTTCACCAGAGAAGCTACACAGAGGGCAAATAAGCACATGAGAAAAATGCTCAACGTCGTTAACCAAACCCACAATGAAATTTCACTACACACCTACTAAATCAAATGGGGGATGCAAATTCAACCCACATTGCAATTTCACTATGTACCTCCTAGAATGACTAACACTGAAAAGACTGACCATATCAGGCGTTGGTAAGGATGTGGAAGAACTAGAACTCGCACACATGACTTGTGGGAATGTAAAATGGTCCAACCACTTTGGAGAACAGTTTAGCAATTTCTTATGAAGTTGAATATATACCATACCATACCATACAACGGCTATCATATGATCCAGCCAATCCACTGCTAAGTATTTAATCAAGAGAAATGAAGGAAAGTTACATCCATACAGAAACTTGTACACAAATATCCCTAGAAGCTTTATTTGAAATAGCCAGAAATTGGGAACAACTCAAATGTTCATCAACAGGTGAACAGATTAACAAATTGTGGTGTATCCATATGATGGACTATTATGCAACAATATAAAGGAACAAATTAATCTGATACATACAACAATATATATGAATCTCAAAATAATTATACTGAGTAAAAAAAAAAAAAAAAACAGAACATAAAGACTGTATACCGTATGACTTCATTTATACAAAGTTCAAGAAGAGGTAATACTAATTTATGGAGATAGAAGTCTCCAGGAGGAAAAAGGAAACACTGCTGGGAAAGAGAGGCTCAAGGGACCTTTTGGGTGCAGCTATCGTTCTGTTTCTTGTTCTAGGTGCTGGTTACATGGCTGAATGTATACGTAAAAATTCACTGAGTTGTATACTTTGACTTGGGCACTTTACTGTACATAGGCTAGTCCTCAATAGCAACATGAAACAATTGAAGCTAGGGAGGAGGAAGAGAGAAGGCAAGCAGAGACAGAAAAATGTATCTATTCAAATTCAAAATTTAAACTAGAATTCTAATTCATGCTGCAATTACACAGAAAGGAAGGCTTGAGGTGACGAAAGAGCTCCATGTTAGTTGAAGCTCTCATTGCCTCTTTCACCAAGCATTCAGATAATTTCCTTCTTTATCCTGCAATTCTAGACTCTCCTCACAATAAACTACATGCTGTGGGCAGAATCTTCTAGCTTCTTTAAGTTGCACACTGATTACGTTACTCCCTTCCTCAAACAACTTTCCACATTTCTCTCCTGTCCATAAATGAAATCCCAACTCCCTATAGCCTGGATATATGGCCCTTCAGGCTCTGGTCTCCAAAAACAGTTTCTGTTTAATTTTCCACGCCTATCCCATGACCTTCACCAAACAAGTTACTGAGTTTTATCCTACGCTGCTTCGTGTTTCCACATTCTGCATCATTCTTTTACATGAAGTAACCTACTCCATTCATCTCTTCCTTCTGAAATATAAATCATCCTGCAGGTACCAGATCAGATGCTATCTCCTTCAGGAAGTCTTCCTTAATTCTTCAGCCAACCAGACATTCACTCTCTCTCACTGAAACCTCCAAAGCATGTGGAATATGCCTCTTATCACCTTCACCATCCCCCTGTGTGTTCTAGTTATCTGGGTGCATATCTTCTCATTTCTGCCCCATCGCCAATGTGGGCATCACCTATGTATCACGTCAGGTAGACACTTGGTTAAATATTGTTGTGATAGATAAATGAGCAAAGGAAAGAAAACAATAGAAGAGATTAGATGGCTCAGAGAAAGATATTTCTAATTTCATTTTTGAATTTGTTTCCAAAGTACTTATTCTTTCCCTCTGCACAAACATCCAGCACCATGATATGTCATGATGCGCTTACTTCACTAAGCCATCCACAACCCATTTTTGGAACAGGGTGGGTATAAGTACCCGTTTGTGACATATACATATAAATATATACACACACACACACACACACACGTATTCTGTGTATGTGTATGTGTGTAGGTGTTGGATATATAGGTGTATAGACATATACAGGTATATATATGTATATATATTTGTAGAATATATATAGAAAGAGCCCTTTCTCCACCCTATCCTTACCTCCACCTCCCACAGGGCTTTTGAACTAGTGGCAGATGTGGCCGACTGCCGGCCCGTGGTTCTCAGAAAGACATGCTGCTTCTTCCTGTGTTCGTCACAGGTGAGAAACTTCTCCTGCTCAGCATGGAACAGCCTCACCACGTCACCCTAAAAGTCAACACGACAAAGAATTAAGGAAAAAAGAATTTAAACAGAGAATTAGACTGCTGCCCTCAAGAAGAGTCAAGTAACGCTCAGCCCATAAAGCATCAAACTCACCCCCTTTAATATGTCATCTTTGTTATCACTCCATTTCATGAAAAGGACTATTTTCCAGCTTGTATTGCAGTTGACGGAGTTGACCTGA
The DNA here is from genome assembly GCF_003255815.1 of Theropithecus gelada. Taxonomy (NCBI): domain Eukaryota; kingdom Metazoa; phylum Chordata; class Mammalia; order Primates; family Cercopithecidae; genus Theropithecus; species Theropithecus gelada. The sequence goes on from NC_037669.1 coordinate 60,212,820, forward strand.
AAAACAGATCAGAGTTATTTTTTCACGTACCCCTCACAACAACTGTGTCATCCAGCCCCCAAATTTCTCACTGCAGCCTAGGAAGCAGGGCTGTACTTCAGACTAAAAACTCTAAAGATTGATGCCACTAAAATCACAGCACCTGCAAATGCAATTGGCAGAGTTTGGCAATAAATGGTTCATTTGCACCAATCACTATGCACAGTCCAACCATGACTAATGGAACCAACTGCCTTTCTGGAATGATATTTTCCGTTTCCTCCAAGTCTCTTGTTCTGTAGCCAGAAAGTAGAGGCCTGATGAAAATAAGTACTTACAAAATGGAATGAGCTATAAAGGGAAAAAAATGAGTCCAGTGTATACACTCGAAAATGTTAATGAGCATTGTTAACAACAGCAGCCATTGTTTGTGCACTAAATCTATGCCAGGCACTAGGTTTAGGCGCTAACATGCACCATCTCCTTTAATTCTTTGCAACACCCTAAAAAATAGGTCTGACCACCACCCCCATTTCAGAGATAAGGAAACTGATATGCAGGGAGACCGGGTAACCAACCTACCATCACAGAGCTAGGAATGGCAGGCAGGATGTGAATCCACATCTATCCCACTGAAGAGTTTGTGTCCTTACCCATCAGACAAATATTTATGTCACAAGGAAGTAACCTCCTTGTATCCTATAATTGCCAATTTAGAGGATAAGGAGATGTATTGCCAAAAGCAAGCTATCACCCTTGCAGAGCTGCTGATAATCTGCAGTGTTCCTTTTTGAACAAATTAGAAAGAGGCATCCTGTATAGGGAGACAAATTAGAAAAAGGTGCTCCTATGGCCAGAAAGTAATTAGTAAAAGGGGTCATCTCTGGCTTCACAAATTAAAAAACAATCCCTCAGTGATGTGAGGCTTAGCAAACTGAGCACTAGAGTGAATATCAGCCCGCATCTACTACTGAATACACAGAGTTGCACAGCCTTACATGGCAGCCTTGACCCTGGGCCTGTTTCTTCACCTGCAGAATGGGCATCTGCCCCAAGTCACTGCGGAAGTCACTCTCAGCACACGCATGCACTGGCGCCAGCCAGACCTGCTCCTGCAGGATACCCATGCCCACAGGCATAACTCAACGTCCTTACCTCATTGCAGCCTGGGTTATCTACCAGTTGATGGCTGCTAGCATGTAGGGGCTGACCAGCATTGACGGGGTTCAGAACAACCTTGTCACCTATGACCACCTGGAAAGGAAAGGAGCAATACAGCTTTGCACAAAACTGATAAGGACTGCAGATTGACCACTGGGCAGTTCTAGGAGACGTATGTGTCTGTGTTGAAGGAGGCAAGGCCTATCCCCAGCAAGTATAAAGATACAGCACACACCATACCTCCCTCAAAAGCTGACCCTGTGTAGAAGGGGTCATGTTTACAAGGTTAAACCTGAATTTTGTTCCCCGAGTGTCACTGATTATACAGAGATATTTCAAAGCCAGTCCAGAGCAGGAAAAAACAAACAAAAAAACACTTCAGTTTAGGGTACCTATATAAATAAGTTTTAAGTAAATTTAAGAAAAAAAAAGATAGAGTCTGAGTAAGTCTTTATCTTTGACAGACAAAGCCACAACTTTATGTTTCTAAAGCAATTACTTTCATATTTTTACTATAACATTTGGAAATACATTTTCTATGATCAGGTCATATATATAGCCATTTAGACTTATATGCATGTTTGTATATTTATAATATATACAATATACTATACATATAACTAAAACAAAAGTTGCCCCCCCCAAAAAAAACAATACTTATCATTATGTGGTATAACACAGTCTGACCTTTCTGTTCTATTCCATTTTCAAACAGGATAGTCACAAGCCACTAAATTGATGTCATGGCCCACAAATGGGTCTACACTTATTTTTTGTAAAATACTATTTTAAATTCAAGTCCATCTCATCTTCTCAACTAAGTCATGGCCACACACAGATTCATTTAAAGGATAGGAAAGCAAAGGATGTGCTGAAAATGAAATTCAGAATAAGGCACACTTGTTTTCTATTTTTGGTTAGAGAAGATGTTTCCTAACATGAAAAACCATCTATTTTCAAGCTTATCACATTTGAGAAGCATATACAATTGAATTTTCTCTAACTCCAAATGAATATAAGTTCATTTGATAAATCCAACACTTTTGGTGAAACCTAAGTTTTACTGGGCTTTTCTTCCTGTTCACAGTTAAGGATCAATTATTTACCAACTATGAGGGAATGGTCTGGTACCACATGTTTCTGGTACATTCCTTATCATATACATACAAATATATAAACATATTTGAACTTTGCAAAGCTTGTAAATTTAAACGGCACTATTAAAAAGTGTCAAAACCAGTTTTAAAGTTAAAGCTGGTTGGGTATTTTGAGACTATTTCATGCTGTTTGAGGCATATTTTTCAATAAAAAGCAGCTATTTTAGAATCATTAACAAGGTCAAAAACATAGCTGATAGCATTTAACCACAATCACTGTTAAGTATATGCCCACATAATGGCTGACTAATTCAGCCAACAAATATCAGAACTGCTCTAAGGTTTCCTGTGGCTTTATATACTAGAGAACCCTCGGGAGTGGGCCCTGCTCCAGACCCACTGCATTGCTGAACACGATGGGGAGCCTGAATGCTTCTCAACATAGGAACAAATGAAGCTGATCGCAATTTCTACTCTCCTCCCCTACTATGGGTAGGTTATTTCTCTTCCATCCTCCATCCTTTATTAACTTTATTTCCAAAATAGAAAAGACATTTCTATTCCACTAATGGGTCTGGAATGACAGGGACCCTCTCCAGGACATTAATACAGGAGAGCTGTTTTTGTGGTAAAGTTCCTAAGGCAATGGGCTGTTCATACAATGTTTTCAGACGTCCAGGAGGAAAAACACAGTGACAGTATTTAGGCCACACTTCTCTCCACAGCTCCCTGTTTCCCAAACACTAGTTTCCATAGCAATTCCCTTCTCTTTATGCAGGACGAGGGTCTGGTTCCAACTTTCAAAGTCTCCTCCTTGACTCTAATATACAGTCACACTTGGAAGCACGGCACGGAACACTTTCTAGGCGGAGAATCCGCACTTACGCTGTCTCCAATGGATCGCAGCTTGTAGAATGGCTGAATGTAAAACCAGGACCCTTCATTTCCAGCCTCATCCAATGTGACTCTCATGGCGTTCTTCTCCAATAGAGCGGGAAGCCTCTTATTCACTGTTAGGTATTTATTACTTTTCAAATGCAGGAGCTAAAAACCCACCAAGAGAATAAAGTGAGTGTCAGCAAATCTGAATTTTCTACCATTCCTTCTTTCAATCATATCAACTATGTAGCAAACATTCCTCCCACCATTGAGCTGCTGGTGAAGCTAAAGAATCACAAAGTGCCTAAGGCTGCAGATGATTAGAAAAGGAAGAAGAGAAAAGGGAGCAGAAAGAGAGGGCAGAATACAAGAAAAACTGTCATGTTTTATTTTTCAGCATAGCCTTGGACAAGATGGATGTTGCTCAGGTCAACTGTTCCATCATCAGCTGCCATCTGTCAGTGGGATAGACCTAACCCTGTGTGAACGGGCTAAGGAACTGCAGTGTGGCATGCCCTGACACATAGGTGGAGCTGAGGAAGGCCACTCTGAGCACAGGCAAGAGTTTAAAAAACAAAGCAGGGCCAAGCGAAGTGGCTCATGTCTGTAATCCCAGCACTTTCAGAGGCAGAGGCAGAAGATTGCTTGAGCCCAGGAGTTTGAGACAAGCCGGGACAACACTGGGAGACCTTGTCTCTACAAAATATTTAAAATCAACCAAGTGTGGGAGTACACACCTGGAGTCCCTGCTACTCAGGAGGCTAAGGTGGGAGGATCACCTGAGCCCAGGAGTTGCAGGCTACAGCGAGCTGAAATCACACCACTGTACTCCAGCTTGGGTGACAGAGCAAGACGCTGTCTCTAAAAAAATTAAATAAAATAAAATGCAACCCCTCTGGAGGATTGTCATTTAATTTGGAAGAAAATGGTTTGAATTTCCAAGTACTTTATTCTTGGTTTTCGGGTAACAATTATATGAGCAGTATGGAAAGACTGAAGACCTAGACGGGATATAACGTGTCTGATAGTCAGTCTAGACCAGAAACAGTTGGCCAAGGCTTCCCAACTCAACAGGTTATAAGAGAAAGTGGAAAGGAATATGAAAGACTGCCCAATCCCTTGAGAAATGGTACAACCGGCCGGGCGTGGTGGCTCACGCCTGTAATCCCAGCACTTTGGGAGGCTGAGGTGGGCAGATCACGAGGTCAGGAGATCGAGACCATCCTGGCTAACACGGTGAAACCCTGTCTCTACTAAAAAAACACAAAAAATTAGCCGGGTGTGGGGGCGGGTGCCTGTAGTCTCAGCTACTCGGGAGGCTGAGGCAGGAGAATGGCGTGAACCTGGGAGGCGGAGCTTGCAGTGAGCCAAGATGGCACCACTGCACTTCAGCCTGGGTGACAGAGCAAGACTCTGTCTCAAAAAAAAAAAAAAAAAAAAAAAAAGGAAAAAGAAATGGTATAACCAGAATGAGACTCCATTGCTAATTGCGAATATCCTCCTTTTCACATGGTAACAGATACAGCTGCTAGAAGTGTTCAGAGGTCCTCCAAATCCCCGAACGGTGCTGTTGGAGGTAGAAGAATAACCTGTCTGATCCATAAGCCCCGATGACCCCTAGCTAAAATAAACAAGGAAAAGGCAACGTCTTTCCAATCCCTCAACTGATCCCTTGGTGAGTGGCCTCTGGTCCTGCACATATCTGTCTAGGTGCCAGACTCAGTTTGTTTATAAACCAAAGTTACCTACAGGTAGGCCCCAAGATCCAGGGTTGGGGGAAGTAATAATAACTAAGATTAATTACGGTGTATCCACAGCTTATTCTGGGACAGGCACCTCTCAACCATGCTAAAGAGCAGATGCCATTACCATTTCCATTTTGCTGGTAAGTAAAGTAACACATGGCAAGATTTCTTGCCCCAAATCTCACAGTGAGTTACAAAACCTGAATCGGAATGCATTTAGAAGTTTATGTCCTTAGCCTCTGCACCTTTCATCTTCGGGTCAAGCCATATTCTCCAATCTAACCAAATCAGGAAGTCTTGTACTCTGAATTTCAGGGCACTGGCCTGGCTTAGTAATAAAGCTGACACTGAACTTGGAGCCCACCTGGACACTTGTGTCCATTCTGAAGAGGATGGAACTTAAGGAGGAGGAAGTGGATGAGTGGGACTGGCAGGATCTAATCTTCAACCAGATTCTCAAGCTACTTTCACTATTTCAAAAGGCCTAATGTAAAGAGCCCATTTAACCCCAAAAGGTTGCTTTTACCAATCTTTTACTAGTGTTCCCATCTTCCTGATTAGCCCTGCTCTATACCTAATAGCAAGAGAAAGGGGAAGGATTCCTATGTAATTAGTAATGTTTACACAGTGGGCAAAATCTTTCAAAAAGGAAAAAAATGAAGGAAGATCATCAAACGGGTCTAGGTGCTCAACAGTTGGTAACCACTACTCTTTGTGCCTGGACAAATCAAGAAAGCCACATGTTGCACTGGGCTTCCATGAAGACTGGCATGGACCCAGAGAGATCTTCTGAGCAAAACCTGTATTAGCTGTTTCCTGGTTTGTGTTTTATCTCCATGACAAATGTAAAGGCACAAAAGATAAGCAATCCATGAGACCGGACATGAAAACAATAAATATTTTTGATAAGTATAAAATGTATCAAAATGAGAAGTATTTTTTATTTGAAAAGTCCCAAAGGTACAGAATTGCTCTTATTACCTCTGGGGAGCAGCTCTTCTTGGCCAGTAGATAAAAGTTACAGGGAAGCTAATCTTCACCAAATAGGAAGAATTTTCAAGCATTATAAGTTAAACAGAACTGCAACAGCCAGGTTCCTTTTAAAGTAGGAAGCTTCCCATTTGAAGTGTCTGGAGTGAAACGATCAGCCACAGACAGAGAGAAGTAGATGCTCACACTGAGAGATGACCAACCAAACAGCCCAAGAGTCCATCACATCTAACAAGAAACACTAGACTTTTTGCAATAAACTGGCTGCCTCCATGGAGTCCTACCATAAAGGTGTCCAAACCCTGTCTTATGTGTTTGTTTTCCCAGCTGTGTTCTTTGTAACGCTTCAGTTTCAGAAGGGAAGAGACGCCTTGACCTACCTGGATCACATTGCCATACTGGATTACGGTCCCCAGCAATTTCCTGTTTTCTGTCTCATTCTGCTTCTTTTCCAAGTCTGCAGCGTGCTGTGCAATGAGAAGAAAGATTGGTCACAAAGAGGGAACAATGTGTTCTAGTCTACTGCAGTTATGCAGAACAAATGTCGCCAGTTAATACAAGAATCACAGAAATAAGCAAATCCCTGCATACACACACTGAGGCTTCATGAAATGAGCCAAAGGGTTCAAACAGCCCATCCACTCTGCCTTTGCTTTGTTGACCTTTTTGGCTTCTTTAAAATGTTTTTGTTTTTGTTTTTTTTTCTTTCTTTAAGGAATTCATGGGTATTTGCTTAGGGTGAGAATAAGTCAAGAGCTGAAATATCTTCCAAGAAAAGAGGGAAGGAGGGAATTTGCGTAGCCCCTTTACAATTTGTGAAAGTCCTCTTTAAGGCTTTGGACTAAAAGAAGACTGAATTTAAATGCTGGATTTGGGTGGTTTGTGGTTTTGTGAACTTGAATGTGTTATTTAGTATCAGTGAGCCTCCGTCTCCTCCTTTGTAAAATAAGGATAAAATGGTACCTGCACCTCACAGGAACTTCACTGCACAGTACCCGATACACTGTAGCACACATGGAGTTATTAGTTATTCTTGTTAGACATTAATTATAATGTAATCAATTTTTATAATCATTCCCTGAAGGGAACATTATGACCCCACTTTTAAAGAAGAAATTGACTCAAAGTGATTAAAAAAGTTGGTCATCCTTGCATAGCTAGTTGGATGATGGGTAGGAAAGGGATTTGTTATACCATTTCTCTTCTTCTGGGTACATTTGAAACTTTGCTTAATGTTTTTTAAACCACACATTTATTAAGTGGCAGAGATAGTGTTCAAGTCCACATATGGATAAACTATATAGCTGCAAATGAGGCTGGGAGAGGTTATCATTCCAAATGTGACATGCTAGAGGGGACATGGTAAAGCTGAATAGAAGGTTCTAGAATAGTCTGGCAGGGCCACCTTCCCAAATTCATTCACCTGTGCAACTCTGAAAGCACTGTTACCACACTACAATAATGGTGATGGGCTTTATCCTAAGCAGTCAGCAAACTGTTATCCCAACCCATCTCCCAAACAGAGACTGGTGGAGGGGAAGTAAAATAACTGAGAAGAAATTCAGTATTGAATCTGATGAATGGTAAAACCCTGATGATAAGAGTGTACTTCAGAAGGGTTTTGAAAGCACTCTTCCTCAAGTGTCTCCTTTCCTTAGGTCAAGATGCTACCAGGTGCCAGTGGGTCCTATTTCCCAGGTAATGTCTTCATTTTCACAGTCTTCTGGACACGGTCTTGGGTCCCCTACCTACCTGCCTCATCATCTTGTCCTCTCTACTGAATCCCACCAAGCCTCACTCAGTATTCTCATCACAAAATGGGGACAACGGAAGCCTTTTTAGGGCCATTGTAGAGATTAGAGAAAATGTATGCCAGACACATAATTGCCATTTGATCATAAATTTTAATCATTATTATTATACATTAGTTTCTAAAACTAAGAAATGTTCTGACGATTAACATTTCAAAAGGTGACCTAAGTTGGCTGGGTCAAGAACCTTTCTGTTTCCTTCAAATTCAGCATCTGTTCCATTTCTACCTAGAACATAGGTATTTTTAGGAAAGCACATCTTTTGAGAAAAATGAACTGCAGGAAGCAATTCTAAGCCAAAATGAAACCATATTACAGGAGGGGAATGATCCGCACACGTTAGCGTGGATCACTGCAAGTTGACCACATCTGGCATCAGCTCTTTAAAACAATGGCCCATTCAAAACTTCCCTCTCTCTCTTTCAGAATTAGTTACCAGTCTGCTATTCTCAGTGACATAAGGATAAAATCCACTGAGTGCAAGACACATTCGGAAATAATACCAGTGCTTGCAACATGGCAATCTTTGGCATGCAAGTTGCCCTCAGCACAGTTCTCCTGAATCTTTTCTTTCCTCTGCATAAATACTCTCCTTAGCAGCCTCCCACCTCTTGTTCTCCCTAATTTCATGCCTGAGCTTACACTCCCTTTGGAGATTTCTACAGTACCCACAGGTTCTGCAGGTAGTTTTCCAAACAAAACATTGGACTGCATCCATTTGGAATGAAGGCTTACTCTTTGTGGAGAGCCGTTTGTTCTTTCTGCTTAAGAGTTCTCAGCTAACACTGACTGCAAACTCAAGAGGGGAAAAATATCAAAGGGAGAAAACCCAATGGATTCAGTAAAATAAAATACAACATTTTCCCACATGGAAATATGGTTTTTCCTTGTTCAAAGCCCACACAGAAAGGACTCACCCTTAGAGAGTTCTTAAGTAGCATTTCTTGGACTCAAATGATCAAAGAACTCATCTTTAAGTGGAAAAATGCTCATGAACATTCCCCTTACTCTCAAGAACGTCCAATGGCTTCAGTTTAAGAAATACTAATATTATGTTTCTACCTATGCTTAGAATAAGTACAGTACAAAAACAGCAACCCAATGGTTACTGGTTTATCTAGAAAGAAATGTCAAAATAGCCATCAAGAAGGCATATATTCCACATTAAAGACTAATTAAACACCAGCAGCTCTAAAGAGCATGGACATTTGTCAAAAGACATATAAAAGGCAGGGGAAGAACAGAAAATTAAAACAAAATTGGAGAATAAATATCTAAAGACTTCTTTTAAAATAAAGATATTCTTGGCCAGGAGTGGTGGCTCACGCCTGTAATCCCAGCACTCTGGGAGGCCGAGGCAGGCAGATCACCTGAGGTCAGGAGTTTGAGACCAGTCTGGCAAACATGGTGAAACACTGTCTCTACTAAAAATACAAAAAATTAGCCAGGCATGGTGGCAAGCGCATGTAGTCCCAGCTACTCGGGAGGCTGAGGCAGGAGAATCACTGGAACCCAGGAGGCAGAGGTTGCAGTGAGCTGAGATCGCGCCACTGTACTCTAGCCTGGGTGACAGAGAGAGACTCCATCTCAAAAACAGATAAATAAATAAGACATTCTTAAATATCACATCTAAAACTGTCACAACTCTGTTAAACTAAGAGTTAATACTATTTTAATTGTTATAAAGTTTAATGATAACTGAGCCTTCACATCACCACTGAATAAGTATTACATGTATTAAGCTTATGGACCATTTTAAGAATTCGCTTTTCTAAGAAGAAAACTCCCCATTTCATTTTTTACTAAATGTACAAATATCAAATTTAATTCATTTCAGTTCACATTAGTCGTTACATAAATCCCCTCACAAAACCAAGTCTGGGCTGGGCGCGGGGGCTCATGCCTGTAATCCCAGCACTTTGGGAGGCTGAGGTGGGTGGATCACGTGAGGTTGGGAGTTCAAGACCAGCCTGACCAACATGGAGAAACCCCATCTCTACTAAAAATACAAAATTAGCCGGGCATGGTGGCGCATGTCTGTAATCCCAGCTACTCGGGAGGCTGAAGCAGGAGAATCACTTGAACCCCAGAGGCAGAGGTTGCAGTGAGCCAAGATCATGCCATTGCACTCCAGCCTGGGCAACAAAAGTGAAACTCCGTCTCAAAAAAGACAAAAAAACCCAAGTCTGGTATTTAGACAAAACCATCCATGATTCTTCTAGGTTCAACAGGAGGCAAGGCAATAAGGTAGATGAAAAGGTAACAAGGTACAAACACTACAGGCCACTGATCAAGGCTGTTTCTACCCTTAAAAAGAATGAGATCTGGTTGGTTAAATCCCTCAAGTACATTCCAAGAATGGGCCCTTACTGTAAGATACTAAGTGCCTTTCTAAAGGATATTCACGCAATATTGACCAAAAAACTTTTCACTCGATGTAACATTAATAATTCCACTCCTAGGAGTTTCTCCTAAGAGGACAACCTGGCATATGCACAAGGCCATAAAACTTTTTTCAGAATGGCAAAGGTTGTCAGGATCCTGAATATCACTCCCTACCTAACCTCTGCCCATAGAGGCTGGTTATCTAAAATTACAGTACTGCCATACAAGGAAGTGACCATGTAGCCATTAAAAATGAGGATAGAGGCCAGGTATGGTGGCTTACGCCTATAATCCTAGCACTTTGGAAGGCTGAGGTGGGCAGATCACCTGAGGTCAGGGGTTCAAGACCAGCCTGGCCAACATGGCGAAACCCCATCTCTACTAAAAATATTCCCAAAAATTAGCCAGACATGGTGGTGCACGCCTGTAATCCCAGCTACTCAGGAGGCTGAGGCAGGTGAATCACTCGAACTCAGGAGGTGGAGGTTACAGTGAGCCAAGATCGTACCACTATACTCCAGCCTGGGCAACAAAGTGAGACTCCGTCTCAAAAAAAAAAAAAAGAATGACAGAGATTCCAATTTATTCACAACATATTAACTGGGAAAAAAGCAAGTTAAAGAAAGGGAAGTGAATAGCATACTCATGTTGATAGTTTAAAATGTGGAGACACAGGAACAGAATAGCGGGTAGGAGAATAGGGAAAACATCAAAATAAAACCCAAGGTTATCTTTGAGGAACACAATTTAGGAATCCCATCAATTAATATTTTTTTGCTTTTCCTACTCATATATTTTGGAATTCTCCTCCTAAAATACATGTGTGTAATTTCTTCAAAAACATCTTCATCATGTCTCTGTGTCAAGTACTCTGAATTTTTTAAAGTCACGCCGTGGCTCATGTCTGTAATCCTGGCATTTTGGGAGGCCAAGGCGGGTGGACTACTTCAGCTCAGCTCAGGAGTTCAAGACCAGCCTGAGCAATGTGGCAAAACCCCGACTCTTCAAAAAATACAAAACTTAGCCATGCATGGTGGTGTGTGCCTGTAGTCCCAGCTACCAGGCAGGGAGGTGGGAGGATCACTTAAGCCCAGGAGGTTGAGGCTGCAGTGAGCCATGAACATGTCACTGCACACCAGCCTGGGTGACTGGGTGATAGAGTGGTGAGACTGTCTCAAAAAAAAAAAAAAAAAAAAAAAGGAAAGGCATCTTAAACATGTTACCTTTTCTTATTTCAAAATCCTGATAATTTAAATATCTATTACTCTTTTCCTTTGAATAATGGGTTGCGGACTGTTTTTAATTTCTAATGGGAAAAAAAAACACTCTATGATATGGTTTCTACCACTATTATTCACCATGTTCCCTAAGCAACATCAAGGTCTGCCCCTTCATAGCCACCTGTTATTTTATTTCAGAGATAGAGAAACTATTATCAAATGACAATAGAAAGGTTACTGAAACAGTGAGGAAAGGTTATTTTGTTAAAGTCAACAAGCTCTGAATCATGTAATGTGATATTGAAGCAAGGCTTCTAAAAACAAGCATAGTAGTACCCAGACAATAAGGACCTGGCACTCCTCTGGCTCTTCCTAGCTCATCAAAGCTGTGACTTAAGTAATCATTTCTCAGAACAAAACAATGTAGGTGCTTGTTTCAAGATAACAGCTACGCTGCTGTCAGAAAACAGTAGTAATGGCCTTTAGAAGAAATTATGTGATTTGCAGATGGGAAGAAGCTCATTTTGTCAAGAGACCCTTAGGATATCATGACCAAGAGAGTCAAAATCCAGTTATTCCCGGAGAAGGAAAAAGCATAGACAGTAACCAGCCACTAGATGTCACTCTCCTTCAAAGTGCTGTTTATGTTGCTTATCCTAGTCAAAAGGAAGTCAAGTGGTCTAGACAACTAATTCCTTAAATGGCATTAATTTAAAATAATCTGACCTCTGATTGGGGTGCTGCATAGTAGTTGACAAAAATAAAAATGAAAACCCACTGGAGACTGGCCATCAGTCCCAACGGCAAAGTGGCTGCCCAAAATACAACATCTTATTGGCTGGTGGGAACGTAAATCGAATGAAACATGTAGATGACTTTAAGACACTAGGGGGAAAAGTTCCAGCTAAGCAGAAAAGTAGGAACTGCAGAAAGTGAAGCACAAAGTCAACATTCAAGACCTGAGGCCGGGTGCAGTGGCTCACGCCTGTAGTCCCAGAACTTTGGGACACCAAGGCAGGCGGATCTTGAGTTCAGGAGATCGAGACCATCCTGGCCAAAATGATGAAACCTCATCTCTACTAAAATACAAAAAATTAGCCAGGCGAGGTGGCGCGCTACTCAGGAGGCTGAGGTAGGAGAATCGCTTGAACCCAGGAGGTGAAGGTTGCAGTGAGCTAAGATCGTGCCACAACACTCCAGCCTGACGACAGAGCAAGACTCCATCTCAAAAAAAAAAAAAAAAAAAAAAAGACCTGAAAGTTACATCAGTAATCTTAAATCAGGGAAAATAACTGGCTTCCTTTTTTATTTTTTTAAAGCATAAACAGCATGAGAGAGATCACTGTTTTTCTCTTTTTAATAAGGAGTTGACCATTTTTGATCACCTTATGATTGAACTTTTTTCAACCATGCTGTTTTCTTCACAGTTCATTCATAGGAAGGAATGTCAAAAGGACTTGCTGATGAAACATAACATATAGAGCACAGGTTGAAAACAGGGCTGGAGAACCACATCCGGCCTGAGCCATTTCTCTTGGTGTTGAGTGTATATTTCAAGCCTTAATTGAGTTAGTTTCCAACATCTTTTCCAAAATTGAGATATTACACATAAAAGCATGGATTTTTATCTTCTCTTAAAAAGCAGAAGACGTGGCAGCAGCTCTCAGCCCACGTTCCCAAGCAGTGACAGTAGGGAGGTAGAGCTGCCCCTCCAGACTCACCCACAGGACCCTCCACTTGGCAACACTACCCACCAAGCCCACTTTATTCCTGTTGGTTTCCTGCACGGCCAAGAGGAATCTGAATTTACAACCCCTGTGGTAAAAAGTGTAGGAGAGGAAAGAGTTGGAGATGTATTAATAAGATCTCACTGAACAGAATGATCTTTATACCAGAAAAGCAAAGTCAGGACAACTAAAGACACACAGACCTTCCACAAAGATAGCCCACTATGGGCATATGCACTAAATATACATACATGCAGGATTGACCAACCTTCCCCACCTATTCAACTAGATTCCCACGTTCCCAGCACAGACTCTGGGTAGATTATGGATTGGTGCAATGACTGGAAGAGGGTGCTACTGATGTTCAGTGGACAGGAGCTAGGGGTGCTGGGTATAGTGAATGCATATTACAGTCCTATGCAAGGATGAACCATCATTTATCCCATACAATTCTATGTCTAGCTGGACATTCACGTAAGTTAAAAAGCTATCTGTCGGCTGGGCGCAGTAGTCCACGCCTATAATTCTAGCACTCTGGGAGGCCGAGGCAGGAGGATCACTTGAGCTCAGGTGGTCAAGGCTGCAGTGAGTCATGATGGCATCACTGCACCCCAGCCTGGGAGTATCTGTAAGTACCTGAACCTAGCACCTCACTCCATTTTACATATCAACAGAAATCACAGCTTCCCATGGTTTTATTAATACTATTAATAAATTTTCCAAAAGTACAAGTACTACTTAAGAAAGAAAAGAGTGTAGTTTGCATTATTTATAACATGATCGAGAGCTGCTGATTATTTGGGAAAAAGATATAATCATAATCCCAAAAGGCACAACAATCCAGAATACCATAATCCCAAATGTTAAAATCCCCAAAGGTCAAAAAAGACCAAAATCCCCAAAATACAAAAATGTTAAAATTAAAAATTTTTAAATTAAAATAATTTTAAAATTCTTTAAAAGAGACTGATATTTTTAAAAGGGGATTTGAGAAACACGTGAAAATACAACAGAACACTTCACAGGCCATTTTATATAATAAAATGGGGAATAGTAACATACATATTTTTGCAAGTATAAACACTCAAGTACACTAACAATGGTCACAGGGAGTATAAGCAGATTAACCATAAATAAATAGATAAAAAGGGAAATGTAAAATCGCATATCACTATGGTTGGTGATTGCATGCACCAAGCTCATACCGCAGTCATCTGAAAGAAATACCATGACCAGCAACCTGAGTCTTTTGACGAGATCGATCAAAACCATGGAGGGTCACCACTGGATGTGCAGTTGCCCAAATCGCTGAGAGCTCAAGTAGTTTTATCTTTCACAAACACAAACATCTCTTCATTCATCGAGGAAGAACATCTCTTCATTTTCATTTACAGGGGAAGTTCCCATGTTTTTACATATTCACAATGTCAACGTTGTGACGATGCACTTTCATTAAGTTAAACTTGCAGAAGAATGCATAAAATGAATCAGAACTCTTTAATATTAGTCTCCACACGATTTAAATCTCCAATATTGAAAATGATGCGAAGATGAAATACATAGCATAGTGAATCGTAAAAAATAATGCTGACAGGGCTGAGCGCAGCTGCTCACACCTATAATCCCACCACTTTGGGAGGCTGAGGCAGTGGATCACTTTAAGTCGGGAGTTCGAGACCAGCCTGGCCAATATGGTGAAATGCTGTCTCTACTAAAACTACAAAAAAATTAGCCAGGCGTGGTGGTGCATGCCTGTAATTCCATCTACTCGGGAGGGTAAGGCAGGAAAATCGCTTGAGCCTGGGAGGCGGAGGTTGCAGTGAGCCGAGATTGCACCACTGCACTCCACCCTGGGCAACACAGTGAGACTCTGCCTTAAAAACAATAATAATAATAATAATAATAATCCTGACAATTTAAAATACTGAAAAAAACTTTTAAAATCTGACATAAGAAAAAGTGTACTGCAGTAATAGATTATGGGCATTTAAGAGCTGGCCTAACATGCAGTTATCCTATGACTGAGATTTTTGGGATTTTACACTTTAGGGATTTACGCTTTTGGAATTGAATTTTTAGGGATTTCAACATTTGGGATGACGGCACTTGAGATTATGTCTTCTGTGATTATGATTGAAGCCCTTTTGGAAAACCACATCCTAGATAACATGCTTTTCACGTTGCCAATACCATATACCTGCACCAGTCACAGTCTACAGCTGCCCCACTCATGGGATTTATACAAAGAGGTGCAAGCACTTACTTCCTTATGTCTTCTAGAGTAGTCATTCCTTAGCATTGACTTAAGAAGAGTATTCAATTTATTATATAATTTATTACTTTCCTTTTATTTCTCCTTTATAATTTTTTAATTGGTATCTATTATTTATGAATTTTATTCCATGTTCATAAAGCCATATAATATTTGCTCTAAAGAAGGTACAGTGGTTTTGTTGGAATTGAGGATGTCTGATATAATCATCATTATTAAAATAATGATGCAATTCCACAAGTCTTCAAAGCAATCACTAGCCTCCAAGTCTATGACTTCATTGTTTCTTCTTCTACTCTCTAAATCCCATGGGTGCCTCCAACTGAGGCTGACTCAGCACTTCCTTCTTCCATTAGGAAGCCCTCCCTGACCACTGTATCACACCCTCTTATCCAGCAAAGACAGATTTGGCACCCTTCCTATGTGCTCCCACAGCTTTGTGTGGTTTGTCCTGTAATATACTGCTTATCACTGCCTCTTTATTCTTTTATATCCAGCTCCCACAGGGTGAAGACTGTCATAGTTCTATCTCTAGGGCCTAGTACGCTGCTCATTTATTATTCGATAAATATTTCTGAGCACCTACTATGTGCCAGACACTATTACAGAAGCTGGCATACAGTAGTGAGCAAGAGAGAGAATGCCATGGTAGAGCTGTCATTCTAATAAGCAACAGGTGATAATTAACGAAGCTACTAAATATAATTGCAGACCCTGATCAGTACTGAGAAAGATATAAACAGGGTGCTATGATGGAGAAAAACAAGCAAGACATCTCTTAGATAAGAGGGGAAGACTTTGCTAAGATGACACTTCAGCTGAGACACAAAGGCTCAAAGGTCCTAGCTCAAGAAGAGCCAGGAAAAGAATGTTCTCAACAGGATAAACTGAGGGTGCAAAGCTCGTGTGACAGTGGAGAGTCTGAGGTGCTCAAAAAATAAAATAAAATAAAGCTCATATGGCCAGAATGTAGTTAAGAAGCCTCTGTGGGGACAGCAGGGTCCAGGCATGTACCATCTTGTAGATGACGACAGCCTGGATTTTACTTTAGGTTCAATGGGAATGACCTCACGTGTCTCATGCTTACGTGTCCTCATGCTGGACTGTAAGCTCCCTGAGGTGAGGAGCCTGGGTTTTTCATCACATCCCGTCTGAAACAACACACACTGAACGTAGGAATCCCTTCACGTGACCCTCACCTTACCAAATGCAGCTAGCTGTGACTTTGCCATATGCTAGTCAAAAATGGAGTAAGGTGAGAGGCAGAACCTCTTGAGCTGCTCAGGGCTCACAGATGCTCTAGGTCTTCAACTGTCATCACTGAGCCCCAGGAAAGATCACTGTGTATTCTGTGAAATATTTGATTGAGTGCCTGGTAAGTGCCCAACCTTGTTGTAGACACAAAGGCTATTGCAACAAGTAACAGTGACACAGACCTGGGCCCTCACGAAGCTTACATGCCAGGGGAGGGAGACAGCCAGTAACCAAAATACATTAGAAAGATGATGTTACACGACGGGGAGAAAATGAAGTAGGTCAGGGAACAGGAAATGGGGTACAATTTCGATATTAGTACACTGGCTTATATGTCATGTCTCCTTCTAAACATCTCAGAGAACTTCCTGATTAGCCTCGGAATGCAGGGCACTAAAAGAACCAAGTCATTATTTTACATAAGATGAAACAGGATCAGAGAGGCTCAAAAACTTCCTATGGTCACACAGCACATCAGCAATGGAATGAGCACATCTTTAAAATGCCTGGTAACAGGATAGATGCAATGCTAATGGCCAAAACTTATTAAGTATTTATTATGTGCCAGGCACTGTTCATGTGCCTTTTATGTCTCATTTTCTGTAATCCTCACAATGACCTCCTGAGGTGGGTACTACCATCTTCATTTTACAGATAACATAACAGAATTGGAAAATAGCACATAACGTGCCCTAGAGCACCGGTTACTGAGTGGTGGAGCCAGGATTCCATTCCAGGAAGTTTGCTTCCAGTGCCTGTGCTCAAAACCACTTCTCCATCCAAAGCTACCCGTGCAAAGAGAGTGGCTGAAAAAAGACCTCTCCAGATATCTCAAGATGACTAGGATCTATCCCTTCCTAGGGTTAGCTCCCTTCTACCCCTTCATGAAAAAACATAAGAAAGCCGGCAGCTAGAGTTGGAGGGTTGCATAAGCAGTCTCCCACCATTACACCCAGACACCACCAAGGCAGCCACTCACTACTGCCCCATTGACAGCCCCATTGCAATACGTACGTGTAGTTTGTTGAGCAGCACTGCATCTGTTGTGCTGTTGGCCCCAGGCTTAGCAGCTTTCCAGAACTGCTTCTGGGCAGAGTAGCGGTTCATGGGACATAGCTTAAAGAGGCAGTCTAGAAGTAAAGCAAACAAACAGAAATTGCTATTGAGGGTGTATAGACACTCCGCCTAGGAAAAAAAGGCTTTCCACTTAAAAAATTACATAAAATTACATCATACATAGATATAAAATGAGGGTACAAAGCTCTCTTACAAATCTCTTTTTAAATTTAATTGCCACCACCACTGTGTGAGGGTACAGACGAGGAAACCGAGGCTTACAGAAAGTGAGTCACTTGTCTGTTCTACAGCACTAGTTGGTGGCAGAGCTGTCCAAATTCAGCGTTTTGGTTTCTTTGTTTGTTTTGCTTTTTTGTTTTTGTTTTTAAGACATAGTCTCCCTTTGTCACCCAGACTGGGTGCAGTGGCACGACCTCGGCTCACTTCAACCTCCGCCTCCTAGGTTCCAGTGATTCTCCTGCTTCAGCCTACTGAGTAGCTGGGACTACAGGCACGTGCCACCAAGCCTGGCTAAGTTTTTATATTTTAGTAGAGATGGGGTTTTGCCATGTTGTTAATGCTACCCCATAGTTATCTTCTTTCCTTTACAATGAACAAATAAATACAAGGACAAATAGTCCTTGCTGTATACAACAATGCATACAAGCATTTTTTAATACAAATCCAACTCTCTTCAGTACTATTCAGTTTAGAAAAAAATATTACAGGCCCGGCGTGGTGGCTCATGCCTGTAATCGTAGCACTTTGGGAGGCTGAGGCAGATGGATCACTTGAGGACAGGAGTTCAAGACCAGCCTGGTCAACATGGTGAAACCCCGCCTCTACTAAAAAATACAAAAAAATTAGCCAGGTGTGGTGGTACATGCCTGTAATCCAGCTACTCTGGTGGCTGAGGCACAAGAATCGCTTGAAACTGGGAAGCAGAGGTTGCAGTGAGCCAAGATCACACCACTGCACTCCAGCCTGGGCGGCAGAACAAGATTCTGTCTCAAAAATAAATAAATAAATAAGATGCTTATTTGGAGGGCTCTCCTAGGGCAGTGGTCTCGTGAGTATTGTGTGCAAGATGACCCTCTATGGTACAGAAAGAAAATCTATAAACTGGCATTTAGATAGTCTGTGCCCTTGTCCCCTCACTCTCAGTGCACTGTGATGTGCTTCCATGTAGCATGTCTCGGCTTATACAACTTTATACATTGTCTTATGTGGTATAACCAACATTCACAGAATGGACAAGTGGCTTCAAAAGATTTCTGCAGAAAAATCAAAACGTCAAAGACAATAGTAATGCAACCCAGCAAACCAAAAAAGGCGGAACCAAGCCTTCCCTTAGAGCTCTTGTAAAGTAAAAAGAATGATGATCTAATCAGATCTGGAAAAAGCCAGACGTTAAAACTCATAAATAGAACCACTTAAAATATTGTTTTTAATGATGAAAATTACCCTAAAGCATCTGTGTTTTAAGGCATTAGTGATAATATGAAACCATCATAAATAACAGAATATTATTGTTTAATCTTAATCTGAGTTATTTCCTTCTACTTTCCACTTGTTTTATAATGCCTGCAATATATTACTACAATAATACGTGTTTGTAACTTTTAAAAACACACACATACACACACACACACACACACACACACAAAGTGTAGGGTATAGCCACCAATTTTTTTTAAGAGATGGGGACTTGCTATGTTGCCCAGGCTGGAGTGCAATGGCTATTCACAGACAATCATAGCACACTGTAGCCTGGAACTCCTGGGCTCAAGCCATCCTCCTGCCTCAGCTTCTCAAGTAGCTAGGATTTGGGCTTCACCAGATTTTTCTGACAGGGATATGTCATCAATAAACCGTAACTACTCTAGGAAACCAATATTTAAAATTGACACTCCCCATGAAAAGTTTACATTTTGACATACTGAGTTTTCAAACAGTAAATATCTGTAGAGTAAAATTAACGAACTTGGAGTGGATACTGATATTCAGAAAAATGACACACTGAGACTAGGTCTGGACAAGCATTTAAGGAAATTATTAACTGTACACTTATTCTTACCTATTCATTAAAACCGATTCCCTTAAAGTACCTTGAACAGGTAAATATCTAGTTATTGTCCTAGTCCAATAAGTATCTCAAAGTAAGAACAATGGATTTGCTGTCAAGCATATAAACACTAGGTCTTTCCTCTAATTCAGATCACTCTTTCTTCTAGTCAGGATCAATAATTAACTGTTACTATGTACTGCACACACAAATACCTGAGATTGTTCAGAAAAAAAAATAAGAATACTTAATTGTAGAAGTAATAGGTACTTATCCTGTTTCTGTAATCTCCTTCATCACTAAATATTTCTACCTAGTCACAGGCAGTTATAAGGCAAATATGGGACCATGATAGCTATCTTTATCAAGAATCTAATCCATCTACTGAAAGTAATTTTTACTGCATATGAAAGATACTCTCTAGGACTTTGCAGAACAAAAGATACAGCAGGAGACCAGTTTAAAAGACCAGCCTGCTCTCCCCACCTCTTAGGAAAGGCACAGGTCATGGTCATTTGCTATATTAGTGGCAATTTAATGACATTATTTCCAGAGATGCAGTTTTCCTACCAGCTTAATATTAGTATATATGAATTATCCGTTCACTCCATGAATAACCATACACAACCAGGAGACAATAGTTTACATTAAATATCCCATCTTTGACACAGGACTGAACATTACTCCAAAGCATCTATGTGTTTCAAGGTGTTAATGATAATATAAAACTATAATAAATAACAGAATACTACATTATAGTTTAATTTTTTTTTTTTTTCTTGAGATGGAGTCTCACTCTGTCACCTAGACTGGAGTGCAGTGGTACGATCTCCACTCACTGTAACATCCACCTCCCAGGTTCAAGTAATTCTTCTGCCTTAGCCTCCCAAGGTGGCCGGAATTACAGGTGCCTGCCATCATGCCCGGCTAATTTTTGTATTTTTAGTAGAGACAGGGTTTCACCATGTTGGCCAGGGTGGTCTCGAACTCCTGACCTCAAGTGATCCACCCACCTTGACCTCCCAAAGTGCTGGGATTACAGGTATGAGCCACTTCACCCGGTCTTATTGTTTAATCTTAATCTTATTCATTAACTTCTACTTTCCTCTAATTCAGGAACCTGGGTTGGGCAAGAATGGCGTCCTTAATGACCACATGACTTTTTAAAATATTCAAAATATTTAAGTCACTGGCATTAACGTTTGACACATGACTTACTTCATGGACCAAACAGGGTTAACAATGTCAGTTTTCACCAATAGTAAGTTATAGAGAGTAAAATGACCTATTCTTTTCTCTCCAACATGCTTCATATGATGACACTAAATGGTATGCATTCCAAAAAAAACTGATTTAGGAAGATGTGGGGGACAATCAGGGTGAATTCATGATGCCAAAGGAAAACAGACAGTGGAAAGTATTTTACAACTCTTCACGGTACCACCAAGTGAAGCACCTCGCCTAACAAAGGGGCTACATCACAAGCTCTAAACTTCGGATAACTTTACATTCCCCTAAGGTGAGAGGGTGTATTTAAATAACGTCCATCCAACCAAAGCCTTGCTCTAACTTCCACACCAACTATTTTCCTTGGATAAAACAGAGCATTGCATTGCATTAAGTGTATTTACAACCAACTGTCTGTGTAAATATAAGAGATGCTAACATACTAGTAACAGAATCAAATTAGCCTTGCTGATTTTGCCCTGCCTTCCCAGTTGCTTAGCAACTGATTCAAAGTGAAAATTAAATTAAGCAATTCAAATGTAATGTTAGAATAACCTTCCAAAATTTTGCAATTTGTAGGTTCCATATTGCCCTTTGCTATTTGGATGGCATAGCAGAGCAAAATTAAACTTCCACTGGGTCCTAATACTCTGCTAAGTATTGAAATGTACAAATACAGGAAAACCAGAAAAATATATGTAATATTTATTTGGGGGAAAGAGAGCACATGTGTGTACATATGTGTGTGTATGCATGCATGCACGCGTGCGCGCACACAGACACACACAATGGTTTGAACTCACCCCAAAGAAATGCCACAAAGAATGTCTTATGTGACAAGTGTTATTTTAGGCCTTTGAGGAATAAACTAAACTAGCTTTCAAAAAATTACGGTGGAATATTCCAGAGTTTAAGCATATGCCACACTGAGTTAGCAAAGGAGAATGCAGTGGAACAAAGGGGTTGGAGTAGGCGTTAAGGGGCTGGGTGGGCTAGAAGCCAGACAGAGCCGGCAACAGGTGAGCTTCCATTGTATCAAGGGCATGCTGGAGCCTGGATGGAGGGAGAATGCTCAACTGCTTTATAGATGAGTTTGACTATCAAATCAGGACTTGCGGTGCACACGTAAGAGAAGATGGGAGCAAGGGGAGCCACAGGTGTGCTTCCAGCACTCCGAGATGGGACAGAAGCAAAGCGAGAAAGCAAAAAAGTCAGCCAACCTTCAGAGGTATCCACACCAGTGACCAAGTAAAAGAATAAAGGTTGCCAGAACAGCAGAAACCCCACTGTGTCCACACCCTCCTCCCCACTGCTAGAACTTTCAACTCAAGAGTGTAAGGTCTCTGAAGGCAGAGACTTCTGTTTTGTATGCTATGGTAGCCCAGGGTCTAAAGACTGAGTAGGAGCACAACAATGGTGTTGAATTAATGATTTAAATGTGCTACAATCCCTAGTGCTCCAGAAACAACTGCAGATATGTCCACTGAAGTCACTTTCAGCTCTAAGCTTCCCAGTGTTCATTCTTGGATTCAATTACTACTTATTAAAATGTGAGGCCGGGCGTGGTGGCTCATGCCTGTAATCCCAGCACTTTGGGAGGCCGAGGCGGGCAGATCACAAGGTCAAGAGATTGAGACCTTCCTGGCCAACACGGTGAAACCCCATCTCTACTAAAAATACAAAAATTAGCTGGGCATGGTGGCATGCGCCTGTAGTCCCAGCTACTCGGGAGGCTGAGGCAGGAGAATTGCTTGAACCCAGGAGGCGGAGCTTGCAGTGAGCCGAGATCGCACCACTGCACTCCAGCCTGGGTGACAGAGCGAGACTCCATCTCAAAATTTTAAAAAATAAAAAAGTCTGCTGTGTGCTGGTGCAAGACTGGATGCTGAAAATGCAGCAGGGATCCAGTTGCACAAGTCTGTTAATACAATACCAGTGACAGGGACAAACTGGTCAAATATCCATGTTGAATTACAGCAAGCTAGAAGTATTATGGAGGCAAGATTTATCTATGGATGCACTAGGGCTGAGGTGAGGAGGCAACACTTCCTACAGGGTCATCAGGAAAGGCATTTCTAGCACTATGGCATCTGAACTTGGAGTTGCAGGATGAGAAGGGAGGAGCCAGCCTTCATAAAACTCGGGCAAAGCCTCTCAGGCAGAAGGAATAGCAAGCGCAAAAGCCCTGAGCTGGAAGAAAACTGACAGACTAAGTGGAAAAGCAGGGCTGGTAGCAAGCAGTAGGCAAAGGCTGGAGCTGCAGAAGATGAGGCTGGAGAGGCAAGCAGACGCTGCACCGTACAGGGCAGTGCAGGCCATGGGAAGGCATCGAGTCATCCTAAACACGGTGTGAAACCACACAAAGGCTTTAGCAAAGGAAGAACCTGGTGTGGCTGATGCTTCTAAGGGAGCTTTCATCCTGGTGATTGATATGGTTTGGATCTGTGTCCCCACCAAATCTCATGTTGAATTGTAATCCCCAGTTTGGAGGTGGGGCCTGGTGGGAAGTGACTGGATCATGGGGGTGGATTTCTCATGAATGGTTTAGCACCGCCTCTTTGGTGCTGTGCTCATGATACTGAGTGAGCACTCCAAGATCTGGTTATTTAAAAGTGTGTGGCACCTCCCACCTCGATCTCTTGCTCTTGCTTTTGCCATGTGATGTGCCTGCTCCCCCTTCGCCTTCTGCCATAATTGTAAGTTTCCTGAGGTCTGCCTAGCAGCCAAGCAAATGCCAGCATCATGCTTCCTGTACAGCTTGTGAAACTGTAAGCCAATTAAACCTCTTGTATATCTTGTATTTCTCTGTAGCAGTGCGACAACATTACACTAATACAGTGATGCCTACCAAGAAAGGGAAGAATGAGGGGTGGGGTTGCGGGGAGAGGAATGGACACTGAGAATTGTAATTTTGGCTCTGCTTAGTTTGAGATGCCTACAAAACATCCAAGCTGAAATGCTGAGGAGTGAGTAGGCTGTCCATCAACTAGTAAGTTGAAAATAAAGAACAGTCAGTTATTTAAAGGTGTCAGAGGGTAGGAGGTGGCAGAAAAAGAGAAGGATGGGGAGCTGGAGAGGAGGAAAGTTGAGGAAGTCAGTAGCACAAATCCACTGTAGCTATACATCTGGAGTGAGGGAGATCCCAATCTCCCTATTCAAATCCAAAAAATAATTTAATTCAGGCTGACAAAAGCTTGAACTTGATTCAAAGTTTTGTAGAGCACAATAAGGCCCTTTCTACTCTCTTTACTGTTTACCACCACCAAAAAAAAAAAAAAAAGAAAAGAAAAACAAAACCCATAAAGAAAATTAAAAGCAAAAAACCCAACTCCATCTTCTATAAAACCCAAATCAATCGTCTCAAGTTGCAATAAATGAAGATGGAAAGAGGATGGAGGGATGGAGCTTGACAGATGAAGTAAAGTGAGGCCCCTGTTCCTGCACAGAGGTACCACGAAAAAGCAAGCAATTAGCACTGCAGAACCCTGGAAAGGCTTAGGAACTGGGGGCTCCAGGCATCACGGGTGACAGGAGTGAGATGAGAACCAGTAGTGGAGGATTGGATGAAAACACAGAGGAAGAGCAGTCAGACCCCTGTGTCCACCCACCCCATACAGTCCAGAAATCTGTTCCTTCTCAAACCCTGCAGAAGACTAAATCTTGGGAGAAAATGGACCATTGAGGCTCTGCAGCTGCATGTGCCATGTACCATGAAGGCATATAAAACTGAGGAATAGAAATAGAAATAAAGTGACTAAGTAAAAATCCACACCTGGCATGGCAAGATGCACAGGCTCCACCCCAGCCAGGCTCCTCTCTGGCAGGTGTCTGGACCATCGTCTTCTAACTATAGCTCAAGGCCCAAATCTGGTCCACTGCAGACCATTTTTGTATGACTCACAAACTCAGAATGGTTTTTACCTTTTCAAATAGTTAGGAAAAAAGTCAACTATAATATCCTCAAAGACTGGAGATAATAACCATAAAGTGAAAAAGCACATAATTTTAAAATGCAACCAAATAAAAACTCTGAGAAACTTAAAATACAAGGATAAAAAATGTTTTAATGTACTGCAGAAAGTAGGAACAAAAAACAAAGAGAAATGGAAAGGGCAGAGGAAAAAGAGAGAAGAGAGAAGGAGGGGGAGAGGAGGGGAGGGGAGGGCAGAGAAGAGCAGGGGAGGGCAGAGGAGAGCAGGGGAGGGCAGAGGAGAGCATGGGAGGGCAGAGGACAGCAGGGGAGGGCAGAGGAGAACAGGGGAGGGCAGGGGAGGGGGAAGGGGAGAGAAAGGGTGGAAGAGAGAAAGGGCAGAGGAAGGGGACGGAAGTGGGGAAGGGGCAGAAGGGGAGGGAAGGAGAGAGGGAGGAGTGAGGAGAGAGTTGGGTAAGGAAAGAAGAAAGGAGGAAAGGAAGGAAGTGGGGAAAAAGAGGGGAGGAGGAATGGGGAAAAGGGGAAGGGGCAGGAAAGGGAGAGAAAGTTGGCGAAGGGGAAGGAAGGGGAGAGGGAGGAGTGAGGAGAGAGGTAGGTAAGGAAAGAAGAAAGGAGGAAAGGAAAGGAAGGAAAGCGGGGGAAAAGAAAGAATAAGAAGGGAAAGTGATTAACAGAGCAATCCATAGGTCCAATACAAGAGAAAATTCAGAAAAAGAAACTGAAGGTATGGAAACAATCAAAGAAAAATACAAGATAATATACCAGAACTAGAGATGACTCCCCAGGTTGAAAGAATCCAGTAATTCCCAGCATAAGAAAACACACACTCATACATGTCATCACAAAATTTCAGACTAACGAGACAAGGAGAAGATCCTTAAGGCTTCTAGCAAGAAACAAAAGGCTCAAACAAAAGAAGAGTAAGAATAACATCAGACATCTCACAGCAACCCTAGAAGCTCAAATATAACAGAACAGTATCTTCAAAATACTGACTGAAAAGAATTCTCAATCTAGAATTCTGAACTGTATTGAAATAACAACGTATGAAAGTACAATAAAGTCATGTCTAAAATCAAGAAGCTGCTGGAGGTTGTACTCCACCAAAAAATGGAGAGAACAGTTTTTAAAGAGTCCTTTGGTTATTTATCAAAGAGGTTGCCCTGGCCCAGCTCAAATGCCAACCCTTGTTCTATAGTCAAGATAGTATGCTTAATATGCTTAATACCAGTCATCCATCCCACAGACAGAGGTGAGAAAGAAAGTCCCACAATGACACCATGTAGGTCATGTCACTGCCACAACCTGGAGCAGAGGCAAAACACTCCAGGGACAGAGGACGGTGGTGAGGAACAGGAGGGTCAGATCATCTGATGGATCTAGCACATGGAAAACATGCTGAGCAATTGGAGAGAGGGAAGACTCAGTAAATGCTACAAAAGAGCTATGCAAATAAAGAAAAATAAGACAATCACTAACTCCAGGGGAAGGTTGCATATGAAAATTCCAATATATCTTTGGCTCACTAGCGAACAATATTTACATAGTCATAAAAATATTAAGACTGAATATTAGTCTAGCCAGAAAACTGGGACAAAACTCTAGTGGGAGGACGGAGGAGGAACAGAGAAGTGTCACAAAGCTAATCTCATCTATAACAACAGTAAGTTGAAAAATGTTATTTAAAATACATTACTCTACAGACATCAAGAGACACATATCATCTAGAAACACAGTGGTAAATATCAGAAACAAATGTTAAAATATTTGGAATTGTTGCCTCTGGAAAGTGAGAAGGCGTGAGGTGTCAGACTGTTACGTTTATCAGTATTTGACTTTTTTGTGGTGAAATTCACATAATATAAAATTAACCACTTTAAAGTGACCAATTCAGTGGCATTTAGTACAGTTGCAATGCTGTAAAACCATCATCTTTATCTAGTTCCAAAACATTTCATCATCCCCAAAAGGAAACTCTGTACCTATTAAGCAGTTAATTACCCCCCAACCTCCTCAACACCCTACATTTGACTTTTTAAAGGATATGCATATATCAAAGAAATTTTTTTTTTTTTTGAGACAAGGTCTCACTTTGTTGCCCAGGCTGTGGCTCAGTGGCACCATCCTTGCTCACTCAGCCTCAACCTCCAGGGCTCAGGTGATCCTCACACCTCAGCCTCCCAGGTAGTTGGGACTACAGGTGTAAGCCTTTTTTTTTTTCTTTTTTTTGTATTGTTTAATAGAAATAGGGTTTTGCCATGTTGCCCAGGCTGATCTTGAATGCCTGTGCTCAAGCAATTTATCCGCCTCGGCCTCCCAAAGTGCTGGGATTATAGGCGTGAGCCACCAAACCCAGCCAATATTTTAATTTTTTAAACTACCTTTTGGTACTCAATTGGCATTCAGTTTTTCACAACTACAGACTGACAAAAAGCAACAAAATCTGAATCTTATGGTTTGAATGTTTGTCTCCTCCAAAATTCATGCTGACATTTAATGGTCAATGTAATGGTATTGGGACGTGGGGCCCTGAAGAGGTGATTAGAGGGCTTCACTATCATGAGTGGGCTTAATGCCTCAACACAAGAGCTTTTGGGGTTGGGCGGGTCTCTCTCTTGGCTCTTTTGCCCTTCTGCCCTATGAAGAACAGCCATCCTCCCCCTCCACAGGATGCAATGTTTGAAATGCCATCTTGAGAGCAGAGACCAGGCCCTCACCAGACACCAAAACCTGCTGACACCTTGACATTGGACTTTCCAGCCTCCAAAACTGTGAGCCAACAAATTTCTGCTCATTATAAATTACCCAGTCTGTGGTATTCTGTTATAGCAGCACAAATAGACTAAGACACTGGAAAATGCCAAGTATCAATGGAGATAGAGAAATCTTCCTGCACTGTTGATGAATGCACACACTGGGGCCACTACTGTGAGTGGCAATTGGTATAAGTCAAAGCTAGTACGTATGTATAACCTATAACATGTAATCCAGCCATTCTGCTATGGGGCACACATTCCAAAGAAATTCTCACATAGGTTCTCCAATCTCACTACGTCCACAAGCAGAAGGACGTTCTAGGGAAGAGAGTGATGAGAAGGCGCACCGACTCTTCACTGCTTTGGCCTAGAGGCAACGCAACACTTGCATTCACATGTCTTCAGTGACAATGAAATCACAAGACACCGCCAGGATACAGACAAGCTAAGAAGTGAAGTTTAGCTGTGTGCCCAAGAAGAAGATAGGAGTTTCCTGTGCACCTAGCCCATCTCTGCTACAGCCTGTCCTTGAGGTCAACAAATAATCTACTTCATTCCTTCTTATTACCCCACACCTCAGGCAACACTCTGGCTTGAGTTGCAGCAATTAAACACAGTCCCTTCTCTTTCAGAATGTGAACTCTTCAAAACCATCTCATTGACCAAAAAGACAATGAACAAGCTACCACTATTTTAAAAATTCTTCATTCAGCCAGCATATATAAATGCAATTTTATATAGGATGAAATCAATGGGTGATATACATAAGCAGTGAACATGAAAAATGGAAGTGTTCATCATTCATATCTTGTCCTGTTTTTGAAAAGGCTAAGAGGAAACAGAATAAAAATTTCAGAAGGAAAAGACAATATGATTAACATAGGGAAGAGGGAGTATTAATTCCCCACCAAGGGGGTTAAGATTTAAAAGTAGTAATGAGAGGGGAATATAAAATCATCCATATTTTAAGAACTAACCCAATTCAAACTTGTTAGACTCTAAGTCTCATGAGGGCAGGGCTTATTTGCTTTATTTATCATTCTATTCCTGATATATTCAGCAAACACAGGATTAATTAATAAATGAATGGATACTCAAGGTAGAAGAATAATCTAAAATTGCAGTTAATACAAGGAAAATCTCCAACAAGCCTTCCGTGAACAAGCAATTAACTCCAGTTCAGTATAAGAGGAAACCAGTAAAACACTGTTGTGTCTGCTGCATGCTAATCACATTTGTCAAGCCATGACAGTAGCCTTTTGAAGTTAAGTGACATTTTCCAATTGGAAATGCCAAAAACCTTCCCATTACCCATCTGCAAAAAACATAGACAATGTTATTAGAAGACAAAAGATGAGCTAATTTTTTCCCCACTTCAGACAACCAGATGCTTTCTCTAAATAGAAAACTCAAGCTGACAACACCCCAGGCTGCTGCCCTCTGCCTTTAACCACCTCTCCTACTTGCAGGACCACCACTCACCAACACATTAATCAACTGGAAACACAAGGAGAAACTTCCTTTTTGACCTGATCCAGTTCAAGCAATTTACTTTTTATTTAGCTATTTACAATGATTACTGTATGTGGATCAGCTTAAACACAGAGAAAGGTATAAGAAGTCAGCTGGGGTCAAGCTCAGTGGCCCCCGCCTGTAATCCCAGCACTTTGGGGAGGCCAAGGCAAGTGGATCACCTGAAGTCAGGAGTTCAAGACCAGCCTAACCAACATGGTGAAACCCTGTCTCTACTAAAAATACAAAATTAGCCAGGTGTGGTGGCGCATGCTTGTAATCCCAGTTACTCAGGAGGTTGAGGCAGGAGAATCGCTTGAACCTGGGAGGCAGGGGTTGCAGTGAGACAGGATCGCGCCATTGCACTCCAGCCTGGGCAACAAGAGCAAAACTCCATCTCAAAAAAAAAAGAAAAAGAAAAAAAAAATCAGTTGGAAAGGCAAGGTCTCTCCCCATTGTGGAGACAAAAAGACAAAAGGGGCCAGAGGTTCCTTCCAACCAGTAGCCCGAACACAGGTACCTGCCCACACGTGGTCGTTCAGATGCTCTGCCCTGACCTCTGCACCTGGAGAGAAGGCTGCCGAAGACTCAGGGCCTATTAAAGACTGTGGTAGCTGGGTCAGAGGTCCAGGGGCAATGTGGAGAAGTGTCAGTAAGGGACGGGGGTCACTGCGACAGAGGCAGCACCCTTCCAAAAGGTTCCCACACACGGACCTGGTTCTACAGCCATGCCTCCCACAGTGCCTGACCCCAGTTCCCAGTCTCCCTATTGATTCTGTGAGCTATACAATATTCTTGAAGTTTCCTTTTGGGCTTATGTTAGTCAGTTTCTGTTGTTTGCAAACAAGAGTCCTAGCTGAACCATAGAGTGATAAGACAATGTGCTCTGCTGCGAATGAAAATACACAGAGGCTTTCACCATCACCCAAGAAAACGCTGAAAAACATAAGAGAAAGGGAATCCAGAAACCCGGGTTTCCAGGTTTCCAGCAGCCCTGTCTCCTCCACTTATTGGCTGAGCAGCCTTGTCTATGTGATGAAAGCTCTCTGTGTCTGCATGTCCTCCTCTAGAAGAGATCATCACCCAGAAACTGCACGCCTGTTGTAAAACCTCAAGTCGCATGTCATGCGTCTAACAGAAAATCTAGACCTGGAAGCGCTAAAGTGTTCACCAATCTAGAATCTGACTGACTGAGTTGAAACTCCAGCTCTATCACATGTGAGCTGTATGATTTGGGGGGAAATTATCTAGTCTCCGTAAGTCTTAGTTTCCTGCCTATAAAGAGGTAACTGGCTAACTCAGAAATTAACTTTAAAAATTAAACTACTTTGTTTAAAGTCCTTCAAACAGATCCTGGCACAGAGTAAACATTCAATAAATACTAGCTGCTATGATATGATAGAAGGGATAAACAGGTGACAAAGCCATGTTACGCTGAAATGCTGGAAGACCACATTGCACCGAAAAACAAACTACTGTTACAACATGGATGAATTTCACAATCGTTATTTGTTTTTGATTTTTAGGATAAGGTCTTGGTCTGTCACCCAGGCTGGAGCATAGTGGTGTGATATCAAGGCTCACTTCAGCCTCCATCTCCCAGGCTCAAGAGATCCTTCCACCTCAGCTTCCCAGGTACGCACCACCACGCCTGGCTAATTTTTTTGTATTGCTGTCATTATTTGGAGTGAAAGATGCCAAATCAAACAGTCCATTTATACTGAATGAATCCACTTATATGAAGTTCAAAAATAGGCAAAACTAGAGTCACAGCATTAAAATAGTGGTTATCTCTGTCGAGGGTGGAGGTGGAGGTGGTATTTTCCAGAAAGAAGCACCTTCTGGGGCACTGGAAATGTTTTCTATCTCAATCTGAGTGTAGGCCATGTGGAAATGTACATATGCAAAATTCCATCCAGCGATACATTTATCTGTCTACACACGCATATGTGAAATACCTCAATAAAAGATAAAAATAAAATGCTTTTCATGTTCTCATGAAAAGGAGGATGATCCTGCTGATAATGGAAAAACAAATTTTCCCTTCATGTAAAAAGATAACAATGTCCGATTTGCACTGCTGGAAAAACATGCTTTGTTTTGTCAGGATTTGGAGGTTGGAGGTTGCTGGTCTATAAGGAAGAGGAGGAAAGGCAGAAGGGAGAGAGATGACATCACCGACTCCCCTTATGGCCTTGGTATTTGCGTCACCCACAGGAAACTCAGGCAATGAGCACTCCCTGGCCCAAGGACAAGTGCCCAGAGGAGCTGCAACACAGGGTAGTTCCCCCTAAGTTCCCTCTTCTGTGAAAGAAAAATAAATATTGGGACCCCCAAATCACTAAGCTAAAGGGAAAAGTCAGGCTTGGAACTGCTTAGGGCAATCCAGCCTCCCATTCTATTCAAAGTCATCCCTCTGAGGGTCGCCTGAGACAAATGTATATCTGATTGCTTCCTCTCCCCTATTGTTTATATAAAAACACAGATTCACTGAGCCAGAATAAACTGTCTATTTAGTGGAAGACTGACAAAGGACTCAAAAGAATGCAACCTTTTGTCTCTTATCTACTCCTAACCTGGAAGTCCCCACTTTGAATTGTCCCGACTTACTGGACCCAACCAATGTACATCTTACACATATTGATTGACGTCTCATGTCTCTCTAAAATGTATAAAAGCTAACCGTACCCCCAATCACCTTGGGCACATGTCTCAGGACTTCCAGAGACTGTCACAGGCACGTCCTTAACCTTGGCAAAACAAACTTTCTAATTTGGCTGAGACCTGTCTCTGATATTTGGGATCCACATATCCAGACAGCTTTAAAACATTAATAAGCAGTAGTTTTGTTGTTTTTTGTTTTTTGTTT
Source organism: Theropithecus gelada (assembly GCF_003255815.1). Lineage (NCBI taxonomy): Eukaryota > Metazoa > Chordata > Mammalia > Primates > Cercopithecidae > Theropithecus > Theropithecus gelada. The sequence goes on from NC_037669.1 coordinate 60,244,756, forward strand.
GTTTGTTTGCTTTGAGACGCAGTCTTACTCTCGTCACCCAGGCTGGAGTGCAGGAGCAAGATCTTGGTTCACTGTAACCTCCGCCTCCTGAGTTCAAGCGATTCTCCTGTCTCAGCCTCCCCAGTAGCTGGGATTACAGGCCCCCATCACCACACTTAGCTAATTTTTGTATTTTTAGTAGCAATGGGGGTTCACCATGTTGGCCAGGCTAGTCTCAAACTCCTGACCTCAGGTAATCCGCCTGCCTTGGCCTCCAAAAGAGCTGGGATTATAGGCATGAGCCACTGTGCCCGGCCAATAAGCAGCAGTTTTAAAAGTGTAATCTCTAATGATATGATGTCTGATATATACCTCGAAATGATCAGGGGGACAGAAGTGGGGGGATACAGAAAAAAAACAAGATTAGCCATGAGTTGGTCATTGTTAAAGGTGGGTGTTGAGGTGCTGTCATTGTCTTTTGGTATCCATAGGGGATTGGGCCCAGGACAACCCCTTGGATTCCACAATCCACAGATGCTCAAAAGTGCCTGGATATAGTGGCACTCTGTCACTCAGCATGGGTGACAGAGTGAGACTCTGACTCAAAAAAAAAAAAAAAGTGTCTGATATACTTGTTATGCTATAATTTTATTTGTATTATTTTTAATTGTTGTATTGCTATTTAGGGGAGGTGGTTTCTGAATATTTTTGACGTGAGGTTGGTTGAATCTGTGGATGTGGAACCTTCAGACATGGAAAGCCACTGTGCATGCAAAGTCGCTGTATTTTTATTCTCTCAATTTATAAATAGGCTTAAATTTTTTTTTTACAATAGGAAGTTTTAAAAATCATCTATGAAATTTATTTTCAAGTATAAAATTTTCATAAAAACCAAACAAGTATTCATTGAATTCAAAGCAAGGATTTTTTTATTTTATTTATTTTTTGAGAGAGGGTCTCACTGTCCACCTAAGTTGGAGTGCACTGGCATGATCTCAGCTTACTGAAGCCTTGGCCTCCCTGTGAACAGGTGACCCTCTCACCTCAGCCTCCCTACAGGCACATGCCACCACACCTGGCTTATTTATTTATTTATTTATTTATTTATTTTTGAGATGGCGTCTCGCTCTGTCACCCAGGATGGCATACAGTGGCATGATCTCGGCTCACTGCAACCTCAGCCTCCTGGGTTCAAGTCATTCTCCTGCCTCAGCCTCCTAAGTAGCTGGGATTACAGGTGCATGCCACCATGCCCAGCTAAATTTTGTAATTTTAGTAAAGATGCCACTTCACCAGGTTGGCCAGGCTGGTCTCAAACTCCTGACCTCAAGTAATCTACCCACCTTGGCCTCCCAAAGTGCTGGGATTACAGGTGTGAGCCACCACACTCAGGCTAATTTTTTTACATATATAAAGTGGGTTTTTTTTGGTTTTTTTGTTTTTGTAGAGACGAGGTTTTGCCATGTTGCTCAGACTGTTCTCAAACTCCTGTGCTTGAGCAATTCACTCTCCTCAGCCTCCCAAAGTGCTGAGATAACAGGCATGAGCCACCATGCCTGGCAGTTATTTTTCTTTAAGTCAAGACAGACAGACAGAAAGGGAAGGAAGGAAGGAAGGAAGGAAGGAAGGAAGGAAGGAAGGAAGGAAGG